>NC_056747.1:376074379-376165245 GCF_019279795.1 Protopterus annectens | reverse complement strand
GGGGGGCTTTTTTTTTTGGGGGGGAGAGGGATTTTTTTCAAAATTTTTTTTTTAGTAAGATTAAATCAGTGGCACATAGGTCATGGCAGATTGCTGAGTAACTGGGGGGGCATTGTGGGTAGATGTAGTATAAGAGGATCTGGGTGGTACATAAGTTGGCTGAAGTAATGAGAGTTTTAGAAGGACAGAGAGGCATGTGGCAAAAATAATAATAAAGATGCTAGATTTTAAAGACATTACTGTTTGAATAGAGTATGACAGGAAAATGTAAGAGGAGATTTGTAGGTTAGTAGAAGGAGTAGGAATAGAAGTGCAAGAAGGTAGGAGTAAAGGATTGTAGAAAAAAGGTAGGTGGGGATGATGTGAGAGGTTGCTGAATGTATGAGAAATTGCAATGGGGTTTATATTAGTTTTGTAGGAGGCTAGTGGAGGTGGAGTATAAGAGAAGGAGAGGAGAAGCTGGGTATCAGGAGATGATGTAATAAGGTGGGGTATGGAGGTGGAGTAGTTTGATTGGAGGTTAGAAAGGTAGATGGGGCTAGGATAGGTATAAATGTAGTTTATTTAGGGGTGGGTGGAAATGGGGGTAGGGGAGCGGAGTGAGCTTGAGTGCAGCGAAGATGAAGTGAGCGGGGCTACACCAAGCTGGGAAAAGCAAGAAGTTGAAGAAAAAATGATCAGTAGAGAGGAGGTGTGCTGGTAAGTAGTGGGGAAGAGAGAAAAGTGATACAGACCACTGTGGAAGTGAGCTGCAAGTGGATAGGCAGATAGGGGGGAATGTCACAGAAAGGAAGAAAGTTGTTAGGGTAAATGTTTGATGGGCTGACAGAAAAGGGAGAGAGGGACAGGTGGTAGGAAGTAGTTAATGCCAGTTCAGACCGGTGTTCCTCAAGGTTCAATTCTTGGTCCCCTCCTTTTCATCCTCTTCAATGACCTACACACTTCCAGCAACCTCTCTTCTATCATACAGTATGCAGATGATTCAACTCTGATCTCCATTTCTGACTCTATCAATAACCTCCACCATATCACCCAATCTTCATTTCACTCTATTGAGAAGTGGCTCTCCAATAATCAACTTATCTTTAACCCCTCTAAAACTAAGCTCTAACTATTCTTACCTAAAACTCTAGCCCACCACAAATCCACCTTTCTCATATCCTCTCTAAATGTCACCATCATAACACCAGACTTACACACTAAACTCCTAGGTGTCATCATAGATGAACCAGCTCAAACTAAACCTCCACATACTTCATTCTATTAAGAAAACACACCAAAAAACCTGGCATGCTATTCAGAAACAGCAAATCCCTGACCCCCAACTAAAAACTACTGCTAACCCAATCCTATCTCCTTCCCGACCTCCTCTGTGGCTCCTCTCTATTTTCCAATCTACAAAATAACCTGCTGGCAAAACTAGACCAAACCTATAACAAAATTGGTAGATTCGTCACCAACGGCCCCTATAAATCCAATCACTGCTCCGCTCTCATAAAATTACATTAGCTCGAATTCCCACATCTTCTGACCAAATGTCAGCTGATCCAAGCCTTCAGAATTCTTAATTCAAGCTCTGACTGTCCATCTCTGTCCAACCTGATCTCCTGGTACACCCCTCCCCGATCCCTGCGCATCTCTGATAAACTCTTGCTACAAGCCTATAAACCCAACAAGAACATAGGTAAAATACTCTATAAACACTCCATCTCCCTTACCTGGAACAATCTTCCACTCCATATTAGAAGTCATACCTCCCTTCCTAACTTCAAACATGACCTGATAGTGTACCTCCATAACAACCCTTTATGTACCTGTTATCATCCTGCTTAACCCCTCCCTCTCCACATACCCACTTCACCACTGTCTGATCTGTAAGACCTTTTTCCTCTTTCTATAACTTACTTTATCCAACTGCTCTTCTTTCTGTACCCTCCCTCTACTTCACTACATCCCTCCTCTACTAATGTCTTCTTTTGCACCATTCCCTCTTCTGACCTACGGCCCCTTGTGCAGTCACCCCCTCTCTACTTTTCCTCAATTCTGAAGCCCCTGCACTTGCACATTTCTTCTTCTAGCCACTAATCTAATTATACCTTGTTTTTTTTCATTATATTACCTACAACCTTAACATCCTTCCTGCTTACCTGCTGGATTTATTATTGTTGTTTCTCTTGTTACAACCTATTACTACACTTTTGGATATAGAGCTATGTACTATTCCATTGAGTATATTATGTTCTTCTTATCCATTGTATCCATAAGATTGTTTTGCTCTTTAATATTGTTAATTTGTCTGTATTTGTATGTCTGTTTGGGGCTTTTCCCCTCGGGTCTCCACTGAAAAAGGGTAAACTATTACCCAGCTGGACCAACCCTTTTAACAAATGCAAAATAAATAAATAAATAAATAAATAAATAAATAAGTAATGGCAGGAGAGAGGGTTTAATGAGCAGTTCTGGTGTTATTGTAGCAATGCGGAGTTTGCTATTCAATACAGTACTGGTAAAAGCTGGTAAAAGAACTAACAGCTACAGTAACATTAACAGATCAAGTTAGCATGTAAAAGATGGAAAGTTTGGTGAGACCTCTGGCTATATTTAATCGTTGGAGTCAGGAATTCTCCGTTGGGGAAATTACAGGGCACCGTTGCCTGGGTCAGTATTCAGTTGGCCGAGTGTACCTGAAAATGGAAAGGTGTCTGGTTAGAGATTGGGAGAGAATGAGAGAAAATTGATAGGGGTAGCAGGGAGGGTGGCCTAATGGTTAAGGTGTTTGCCTTACAAACACAAGGTGCAGGGTTCGAGTCTCACAAGGGATAATTGGCTAAGCTTAAAATGGCTCACAAGGGCAGTTAGCTTAGTACTAATCTATGAGTAGCCTAAACACAGCAAACAAATATCTACAAGTATCTACAATAGGACAGTAAAGCAAATAACACAGTGCTCTGTGAATTAGACTTCAAAAGAGCAGGCAGTTGACTCCGTATAAAAACTAATGATCTTAGTATACAACCCAGAGGACCACCAGTGTTGATTATTATGTATCCTTTCTGTGGTCTTTTTATCAAAAAGTCGGGGATCCAGTTGCACATGAGCTGGATAACTCCAAGATGTACAAGCTTGTCAATAAGCTGCATTGGAACTACTGTATTGAATGCCACGTTGAAGTCAAACAGCTTGATGTATTTGTTTCTTCCATCCAGATGATCAAGTGAGAGGTGGAGTGCCATTGAAATAGCATCCACATAGGATCTGTTAGCCCGATTAGCAAACTGTAGAGGGTCGCAGATTCGCTGACAAATGCCTGTTAACTAGCCTGTTAAAACATTTCACGACATTTGAAGTTAGAGCAACCGGTCTGTAGTCCTTCAGGCAGGCTGGATTAGCTTTTTTTTTGGGGGGGGCAATATTCATCACCTTGAAGCAAGAGGGAACTTTAGTAAGAATAAGGGAGGTGTTGAAAATATCAGTAAGAACTGAGCATAGTTGGTCTGCACAGTCTTTAAGTACTTTGCCAAGTATTTTATCAGGACCAGCAGCCTTCCTGGGGTTCACCTTCCTAAGCTGAGATCTCACTTCATTGGAGTTCAGGCTGAGCACCACTTCCTCCTGTTCGGTACGTAGCCTTGTAGCAGCCACATTGTTCTTCTCTTCAAGTCTACCAAAGGAGTTCAACCTGTCCAGGAATTCTGTGTGTTGTCTTCACACTGAGCTGACCTAGTTTTATAGTCCATAGTCTGTTGTACTCCTTGCCAGAGACTCTTGGTGTTCCTCATGTCTGCAAACTGACTTTCTAATTTCTTTCTACATTCCCTCTTGGCATCTTTATTGCCCCTTTTTAGGTTTGTTCTAACTTTGCTGAGTCCCTTCTTGTGCTTGGCCCTGAATGCTACATTTCTTGCCTTCAGGAGATCATAGACTTTGCTGTTGAGCCATGGCTTTTAGTTTGCTGTGATCGTGATGCTTTTGGTGTCAGATACATTATCAACACACTTAGTGAAATAAGCTATTACTGCTTCCATGTAGTCATCTATATTCACCTGTTCATCTGATGTACCTGCCTCTTTGAAAATGTCACAGCAGGTAGTATCAAAATAGTCTTGAAGACATTCCAAAGCCCTGTCATGCCAGACCCTCATCTCTTTAACTGTAGGCTTTTTTCTGATTAGAACTGGTTTGTAGGCTGGTAGAAGCATGATGGTAAAGATGATCAGAGCTTCCTAATTTAGGTTATTGTATTGGTCCGTAGTAAGAGGAAAAGAGGAAAGCCTAAGATAAGGTTTATGGATGTGGTGAGAGAGGACATGCAGGTGGTTGGTCTGACAGAGCAAGATGCAGAGGACAGGAAGAAATGGAAACATGATCCGCTGTGGCGACCCCTAATGGGAACAGCTGAAAGAAAAATAAGTAGCAGTATTGCTCTGTAGTCACCTTTAGTCATCTTTGATATTGGAATATGCCTTGTCCAGAATGTTTGCACCCCTTGTAAGAAAATCTACAAATTGACAGCAGTGGGATAGCACCTCCCTCAGAGCCGCTTGATGAAAATCACCAGCAAACAAATGCAAAGTCTTGAGTTTTTCCTCTGCAGCTCACAGCTAGTTATAAAGACTGCACAGGGCATCAGTGGTGTTTGCACCGGGTGGATTGTATACCACTGCTGCATATATTCCAGTTAGCTCTCTAGGTTCTTAAAAGGGTCTGCATTTTAAGGACAGGAACTCTAGATTATCAGTGCAACGTGACTGAACAATCTCACAGATGCAGACTCCACCTCCCTTGGCCTTTCCACACAAAGCTTGGTATCTGTCTGCATGAAAGTGTGTGAGACCTTCTAAGCTAACAGCAGTATCCTTGATCTTATTATGCAGTCACATCTTACTAATCCGGTATTTCTGACGTCAGGTAAGATGGATAGGAAACTTAAGGAATGCATATATGAACATCAATATGCTATTAGGAACAGGAAAGCTGAGAATGTCTTAGCTAAACATATACTCAATAACCCTGGCCATTCATTCTCCTTTACGAGTATTGACCATTTCTGTTCTCATTTTAGGGGAGGACCGTTTTCTTTATGGCTAGAGCAGTGAGAATTATATTGGCAGCTCAGACTAGATGCCTTCAAATACCCAGAGTTAAATGATGCATGCTCAATAGTTTGCATTCTAAAACTAAGAAATTTGATGAGATAGTATTTTTACCTTTAGAATGCACATTTTGTATAAACTACTGTAGTTTAGGGACATACAATTTCAGATTTTATACTATATCTGTATTTAAACATTTTTATAAGCTGTGTTTTAATTATATGTTTGTTTTCTTAGTCCCATTGGACCTATTTAAACATCTGACTGACGTGCTTATTTTGCTAACTATTTAAATGTGGTGTATTAGTTTTGTTGAACAGTCTGAAGAAGTGGGTGTATGTGTGCCCACGAAAGCCCTTACTGTTGCAATAAATTCTTGTTTGTACCTTCTAGCCTTGGCTATTTATTTTCACCCATCCAGACTGCCTCCTCCAGACCAAGCATCCACAAAACTAACCACATAGTTTCAACAGTTGTGACCACAGTTGGTGACACCAGACTTCCCACAACAGTAGTCAAGACCTTAACCGCTTCCTAGAAACCAGACACAAAAAAGGTGTACCATAGCAAATGGAAGAGATTTTCCATTTGGGCAACCTTCAAAGGATTGGACCCTTTCTCAGCCCCTGTTCCATAATTATAGAATTTCTATATGAACTCTTTGCCAAAGGTTCCAGTTATTCCACCATCAAAGTTCAAATGGCTGCTCTCTCCAACTTTCACATAGGCCATAATGATTCCTCAGTTGCTTCCCTTAAGATCTCTAATGCCCTTTTGAAAGGAACCTTTCTTTTACATCCTTGCATCAGGTATCCAGTTCCTCCATGGGATATTACCATTATGCTACAGGCTCTGACACAACCACCCTATGAATCTGCAGGCATGGCAGACCTGAAGTTTCTAACATGGAAAACAATTCTTCTGCTAGCAGTTATGTCAACTAGATGAATTTCAGAATTACAAGCAGTTTCTTGTAAACCTCCCTGTTTAGTTTTTCACAAGAACAGGGTCTCCTTAAGAGCTAATATGTCCTTTATTCCCAGGGTGGCATCCTAATTAAACTTTTACATCTGCTGGTATTTTTCCCGCAGATGTTAGATGTTCATTGTCAACTCAGGTTTTATCTTCAAAGGATAAAGCAATTCAGAAAAATCAGATCAGTTGTTTATTGGCCTTTCATTACCGAAATTGCGAAAAGCCGTCACTAGGTTTACCCTTTCTAAATGGCTGTCAGACTGTTTTTTTGTCTAAAACAAAAAACAATTGACTACTATCTAAACCTAAAGCTGATTCCACTATAGCATTTTCTACTTCAACAGCATTCTCCAGAAGACTTCCTTTTGATGATGTTTGTGCTGCATTGACGTCTCCAATCCATACTTTCGTGTCCCATTATAAAATGGATGTAGAGTCCAGATCACATTCTTCTTTTGGCTCCACCATCCTCAAGAATGTCCTTCCTTGATAACAGCCACATAGACAACTTGGGAATCTGTCCCATATGTTGAACTGGGCAAAAATAGACCGTTACATACGAAAGTTGTGTACTTAGACAACATTAATCTGTTATGTTGATTTTCATCCAGTTCAACCTTCTCCCTTCCTAAAGAGGCACTTGTAATTCTGGGGTGACTGGGTGGTTACTGCTCAATTCCCTGTCTGCGAAGAGTCCAGCTCTGACTGTTGTCTTCTCTCCCTCTCTTTATTTTTTTATGTTGCTATTGTTATGTGCACATAGCTGAAGGGTATTTGTGCTAGATGAAGGCAAACTTGATCTGAGTTATTGGGGTGGAGTACAGGGAATTATGGGTAGGGGAGGAGTCAGAGCCCTTGAACAAAAAGAAACTTCAAAGTCAGTGCTGAGGTCAGATTCAACAACCCAATATGTTCAACTGGACGAAAATCAGACAACATGGCACTTTCATTATGGTAAGTACATAACTTTCTTTCATTTCAATCTTGCTCTTTCTGACAAGGATGGGAAGATTATTACTTATAGAAAAAAGTACATGTGTCTGCAACTTTGATTTTCAGAATTTTGAATAGACTAATTGTGAAAGTAGGAGGAATATTTTGCCACTAATTTCTTCTTCTGAGGGGAATCTGCTTTTAAATAATTTAGTGTCTTCTGTTTTACAAGTCAGAGCTCATTGTTTACAGTGTGCGTTCATGAGTCTGTTTATACTTCTACCAGGGCTATGGCCACTGGTACTGTTTTGAGGAGGTTTGCTTTGCTGCATTCTCAGAACCTCCCAGATGATGTGTAAAATGGGATTTTAATTTTTCCTTTGGCAGAGATGTAGTTTTTGGTTTCTGTGCTGCAGAGAGGTTTATCAAAAAGTGTGATGAAAGGGGTAAGTTGTTGCAGGGAATCTCTCAAGATTTTTCTGCCCTCCTTTTCCAAATTTTCTAAGGAATTCTGTAACCCCTCATCCATTTTTGGCAAAAAAAAAATGAAAGTCTGAACAAAATGCAGATAAGCAGAAGTTTAAGAAGAAATGGCAAGGGGGTTCCAAAGAGAATTCAGAAACATCCCAAAACCAAGGACAGTCTAACAAGTCAGAAGACTGTTAGCCCCCCCCCCCCGACTCTGGCATTCCCTTTTCCTTGCGTCTCCACTTTTCTCTTAAGCCAGAGATAGTCCTATACAAATGGGTTCTGAAGATCCTTCATTAATTTTACAGATGGCAGTGGGAGAAAATTCTCTTTTCCAGGGGTAATTTCTCATCCACCAGACCAGACTCACTCCTTTATTTTCTCCTGTCCTTCAACATATGCTGCCCCATGGGGTGATAGAACTAGTTCCTTATTCCCTGGTTTAGTAAGATTCTTATTCAAGGATGTTTTTACTGCCAAAGAAAGAAAATGCTTGGAGACAAGTGCGACTCCCTAGCACTGGCCCAGTAATCAAGGAGCCTCAGTCCTCACCATTCGCAACAGTGGGGAATGTACACACTGGAAGGATGACAAGTACACACCCAGTAAAATGCAATTTCTCTTAAAAGCCCACAGAGATCTCAGTAAGTCTGGGGCTGGTTTCTCCCTCTTTCTTCAGATCCCCAGTAAGACTCCTCACTGTTACAGCTGTTGGGTTGAGATCTCAGCTGAGTGGCCAAACCAAGATCTCCAGCACCCTCCCTTTTCAAGCAGTGCTTCGTGTCCCTGCCCAGGTGGCTGACGCACACACTCTTTGAAATTTGATTTATACACAAACTCACACCTGGGAAAGGCTGACACATGTTTACTAGCTTTGCCCCCTTCTGCCCAGACTATAGGGTAGTTCCAACTGCCACCAGCCACTACTTTAAGGCCCTTAACTAAGGGTGTCCAAACTTACTATTAATCCAAATGGTAGTCCGACCAAGAGCAAGGCTATTTAGGAGTGGCCAGTACTGTCACCAAATAGATATGCAAGTACACTAAGAGCATAAATATCTCTAAACAGACCAGCCACAGTTAAAAGGTTTAATTATATTTAGTAATAAAAGAACAAGACAATACTCGCTAAACAAACACAGTTATTTCAGAGTTCAAAATCACAGGAAATATTTAAAACCACATTGCAGGACCGTCTCAAATAAATAAAGAAATCATTTAAACTACACTTTACAATATTCCTATCTGAATCTAAAAGAGTTACTATGCCCTAAAACTTACTTTACAGCAAGGCAAATGCAGAGGTGGTGGTAAGTGGATGTTCTTCTTGGGTCAAAAACAAAATGCACAATCTCTCTCTCAGAGAGTTCTTAAGTTAATATCAAATGTTACTGCTGGGTTAGTTTGGATGAAATAACTTTTTGTCACCTGACTTCAGTTCCCAAGCTAAACCCCCTATTTCAGAAACTAACATAATTTAGCATATTTCTGTGAAAATACATAGACTTCAGATGTTTGCAACTGCTAGGAGACATAAAACAATAAAACACTTGCAAAACAATGCGGAAGGCACCCTAGTTCTAGACATCCTGTCTCCTTGCTGCATTGAAACAAACTGTTATGACGCAATAGTAAAACAATTTGATTTCAGCTATTTCCTCTGATTTTTTTCAAGTTAACCTCTTGTGTTCCAGGTTCCATTAAACATACACATCTAAACAATCACAATAGTGCAGGTACATTCCCGTTCTATTCCAATAAGGCATGTTGTGGTTACATTTTAGCTCAGTACTTTACACACACTTCTGTATAAATCATGTCAATTTTCACAAATGACAGAATTATTTACAAAATTCCTGATACCTGGGCTGGCAGTGTGACATTTCTTCCCTCCCAAAAACTCAAGCTAGTTTTTCTAGTGACCCTTGAGAAACGTTGCTTGAGAGGGTTGACTAACTGGGAGTACCTCACCCCATTCCTTGTCTTGAGGACCCATCTGTGTTGGCATTGTTAATGCCACTGCAGAGCTGCATTATTGTCATATCATATGCCTGCAAAACCCTAGGCTCTATCGTAGTAACTTGGCATTTTGCTGGCTGGCTCTATGTAGTCATGTTAAGGGATTGTGGTCTGTAACTACAGTGAATTTCCTTCCATACAGATAAGGCTGATGTTTCTGCAGTGCCCACACTGTAGCTAGACATTCCTTTTCCCATTTGCATAGCGTTCCTCCCTGGGCTGGAGCCTGCAACTGAGCTATACCACTGGGTGCTCTTCCCCCTCTGAGGAGACCTGGCTGAGTACAGCCCTCACCTCATGGTTTGAAGCATCCACCTGCACAACAAATTCTTTGCTGTAATAAGGACTGGCTAACACAGGTGCTCCTCCCAAAGCTGCTTTAAACTTCTGGAATGCCTGCTTACATGCTGGAGTCCACACTACCTTATCTGGCTTATTTTTCTTTGTCAGGTCTGTGAGGAGAGCAGCTGTGGTACTATAATTGGTGACAAACTTTCTGTAGTACCCTGCTGTCCGTAATAATGTTCTCACCTGCTTTTTGGTAACAGGGGCAGGCCATGCCTGGATGGCTTCCACTTTGGCAGGTTCTGGCCTGATCTTACCACTCCCCACTCTGTCCCAGGGAGGAGACCTCTGCCATACCCACCTAGTATTTCCTGGGCTTAATGGTCAACCCTGCCCTCTGTAGTCTGCCCAGCACCTCCCTAACATGCTGAAAGTGCTCTTGCCAGGAATGGTTGTAGATGGCAATATCATCCAGGTAAGCAAGGGCAACATCTACTACTGGGATACAATCTACCAGCCTCTGGAAAGTCGTTGGGACATTTCTTATCTGAAAGGGCATCTTCGTGAACTCATACAAGCTGAAAGGAGTCACGAAGGCTGACCTCTCTCTAGCGCTAGTAGTCAAGGGCACCTGCCAGTAATCCTTGGTAAGATACTTAGCTCCACCCAGCTGCTCTAGGGCTTCATCTGCCCTAGGCATGGGGTAAGCATCTTGCTCTGTGTGACTAATTTCCTGCAGTCCACATAGAACCTGGTGCTGCCATCCTTCTTTGGTACCAGCACCACTGGGGAGGCCCAGGGACTGCTGGACTCCTGAATTACCCCAGTTGCAACATTTCCTGTATCTTCTCCCTCAGAGTCTGTTTAACCCTCTTGGGTACCCTATAAGGGGCCTGCCTAATGGGCCTTTGGGGTCCTGTATCCACATAGTGTTGCACCAGGTGGGTGCACCCTGATTTCCCAGTGAACATGTCTCCAAACTCCTGTAACACTGCTTGGATTTCTCGAGCCTGGGTAGAGGATAGCTGCTGGGACATTGCTATCCATTCCACTAAGGTGTCAGTCCGAGCTTCACTGAGATCATCAGTCCCCAGATCCCCCTCAGCCTCCCCCTGCCATCCACAGCAAATAGCACAAGGGCCTCCCTGTCATGGTAAGGTTTCATCTTGCTAACATGGTGCTGTTTATGCTCCTGCCTAGCAGTTCTACCATGTAGTTAACATCACTGACCTTTCTTACCACCTTGTTGGGTCCCTCCCAAGCTGCCTGCAGCTTATTGTGTCTGACAGGAATGAGAACCATTACCTGCTGCCCTACCGCATACTCTCTAACTCGAACATTCCTGTCATACCAAACCTTTTTCTTCTGTTGGGCTTCTGCCAAGTTCTCCTGGGCCAAGCCCATGAGTTCCCAGAGCCTTGTCCTGAGGTTTAGGACATATGCCACAACAGGCTCCTTGTGTGATTTACACACACCCTCCTACACATCATGAATTAAATCTAGAGGCCCCCTCACCCTATGCCCATACACCAAGTCAAAGGGTGAAAATAACAGATGGGGCAGATATTAGTCCCACTTCCTCTTGAACTGGTCTTCAAATGCCCGTAGCATGGTCTTGAGTGTAGAGTTTAATCTCTCCACAAGACCACAAGTCTGGCGGTGGTAGGGGGTGGTCCTTAGGTGCTTCACCCCACAATGCTTCCACAGACAAGCCAGCAGGTCTTGCGTGAAACTGACACCTCTGTCAGTATTTCTTTTGGGAAACCTACCCTGCTGAAAGTCTCTAACAAAGCATTTGCCACCTTTTCTGCCTCAGTGGAGGACAGAGCCACTGCCTCCGGGTATCTGGTAGCATAATCTACTACCACTATGATATACTTTTTCCCCTTTGGAACTTGGGCTACTCAGAGGCCCCACAGTATCCATAGCTACCCTCTGAAATGGCTCCACAACCACAGGCAAAGGCATCAAAGGAGCTTTCACCTTGTCTCCTGCCTTGCCTACCTTTTGGCACTGCTCACAGGTCCTGCAGTACCCTGGTATATCTGTAGAAATCCCAGACCAATAAAAGATCTGCATAATATGCCTCTTGGTAAGCTTTATGCCCTGTGACCTGCAAAGGGAATATCATAGGCTATGGCTAGAAGTGCCAGATGGCAGGCTATGGGCACTACCAACTGCTGTATTCTCTCACCCTCTAGCCCTCCCTCAGAGGGCCACTCTCTATACAGTAACCCTGTGTCCCAGTATACAGATTCCCCTTTCCCTTGAGAATCAGGTGCCTCACTGGCTACCTCTCTCAGGTTCAGCTCACAGTCCCTACATTATAAAGCCTTTCTCAACTCTTTGTAACTCTTCCCAGCTCCCCATCTACAGGAAGTCTTGTATTCTCTGACAGCAGTGCATTACTCTCAGTCTGGGTACTACTACTCACATCTGCCCTTGCAGTCACTCTGTCCAAGGGAACATCAGTACCTACAAGCAGCTGTGTCTCCCCTTCAGTCTCACTGCTGCAGGGCAGCTCCCTCCCTGAAGTAACCACCTCACCAGGCCTGGCTGCAAGTGTGTGGTCTATGTCCTTCCCAGGCTACCAGACTCCTATGCTTGCCTGCAAGCCTGACTGTGTGTAACTGTATGCACACAAGGTACTGCATTATCAAAATCATTCCCTATCAGGACATCTGCAGGGATATCCTCAAACACACTTACATTCTGGCTTCCTCTTCCACCCTCCCAGTCAAGGTGTACCCTAGCCAAAGGTATTTGCAATGAGTCCCTCCTAAAGCTCTGACTGGAGGAGACTGCCCAAGCAAGTAGTGCTCCTCTTTAACCATTGCAGGCTTCACAATGGTTAGATCAGAGGCTGTCTCTCTCTTAGCAATGGCCTCTTTCCCATTTACTAAGATAGGATATAACATCTTGTGGTAGTTTGATACACTTGCGGTCTCGAGACAACTTACTGCTGCATTTTGTCATTCCCACTTACTGGCTGTCCCACCTTTTGTTCCCCATCTTGCCTCCATGGACATCTATATGCTACATGGTTCCACTGGTTGGATTTAAAACATTTAACCCTTGATCCTTGACATGTAACTGGACTAGTGACTTCTGCTGCTACTGGCAGACTTTGTTGGGGCAGTCTCCCTTAGACCCATGAGCAGCACTGGATGTCCCTTTCCTGTGCAATGATGACGTGCTTGCTTAGGTATATGTCTCCCTTCTTCCCCAACTCATCTGCAGTATTGCATTGTCTGTTAGCTAACCAGATTCTCATGTCCTCAGGCAAAGTGCTAATGGCTTGTTCACTCACCAAAAGGTCTGCCAGACCTTCAAATGTGGTGACCTGACACCCTTTCACCCACCTATGAAAATAAGTGCTTAGTTCAGCAGTATATTCACACACAGTTTCATCTGCCTTGCATCTATGTTCACGAACGTTTTTTTCTATAAGCTTCAGATGTTGACTTAAAATATTCTACAAGGCAGTTTTTCACAGTGTTATAATTTAAGCAGCCAGTATCAGACAATTTAGAAATAGCAGTTACAGCTTTACCATGGAGTAAGGGGGTCAGGAACCGTATCCAGAACCCTTGGTCAACATTATACTGTTTACATACCCTTTCAAGCATATGAATGAAACTATCAAAATTATCCCCCTTTGTAAATTGTGGAAGACATTTACTGACCTTTGTTGCTTCTGGGGTTTGGTTAGTCCCTTCTCCACTGCCTCCATGACTCTGGCGAAGAGTCAGCATCTCCTTCTCATGTTGCCTCTACCTCTCATTCGCCTCATCTTACAGATGTCTCAGTCTCTCTGCTACTTTTATTTCCATTTGTTTCTCCTATCGCAGTCTCTCTACTGATTCTATTTCCAAATGTTTGTCCTCCATTTCAAGTCTCTAACTCCAGATGGATTTTAAAGTCCTCTGTGGAAAGGTTGAACTGTCCCATTTTCTGAGAGTTGTACGTCTTCAAGGCCAGCCTGGTTGTCCTAATTGTTGGTCTGTGATGCAGCTTTGCCCAAGGCTGCAATCATTTCTGCTTTAATTAGGTTAGCATGCACCAGTCCTTTAGCCTGGCACAGCTCAGCCAACTGGCTCCTTCTCATTTGCCATACTGTTCTGCTGACATGCTTGCCTGGTCTCCCTAAGTAAGCTAACAAAAATAAATAAAACAATTGTGATATTAAACTCTGAATGTTCACTGTGTGGCTGATTGAGAGTACAAACACCTTCAGTGACATCTGTTTACAGGCTACAGGAATTAAATATCCACACCACTACAAGCCAATTAATATGTGATGAGGATATCCCACCACTGCCAACCAATTAATATGTGACACCCCAGCATTGGCCCAGTAGTCAAGGAGCCTCAATCCTCACCACTGGCAACAGTGGAGAACGTTCACAGTGGGAGGAGAAGTACACACACAGTAAAGTGCAATTTCCCTTAAGAACACACAGATATCAGTCTGCGGCTGGTTTCTCCATCTTTCTCCAGATCCCCAGTAAGACTCTCCAGTGGCACAGCTATAGGGTTGAGATCTCAGCTGAGTGACCAAACCAAGATCTCTGGCATCCTCTCTGTCCAACCAGTGCTTTGTGTCCCTGTCCAAGTAGTTGACACACAGACTTGATTTATACACACACACACACACACACACACACACACACCTGGGAAAGGCTGACACAGGTTTACTAGCTTTTCCCCCTTCTGCCCAGACTATAAGGTAGTTCCAACTGCCCCAGCCACTAGTTATCAGCTACTTTAAGGCCCTTAACAAAGGGTGTCCAGTCTTACTGTGTAATGTTACTGTTAATCCAAATTGTAGTCTGATCAAGAGCAAGGCTATTTAGGAGTGGCCTGTACAGTGTCACCAAACAGATATGCAAGTACTCTAAGAGCTTAAATATCTCCAAAGAGTCCAGCCACAATTAAAAGGTTTAAATATGTTTAATAATAAATAAAAGAACAAGACAATACTCACTAAACAAATATAGTTACTTCAGAGTTCAAGATCACAGGAAATATTTAAAACAACATTGGAGGACAGTCTCAAATAAAACATCTAAGCTACACCTTATTGTATTCCTATCAAAATCTAAAAGAGTTATGTCCTACAAACTTACAGCAAGGCAAGTGCCGAAGTGGTGATGAGTGGATGTTCTTTTTAGGTCGAAGACAAAATACAAGAGAGAGAGTTCTTAAATTAATATCAAATATTATTGCTGCGTTAGCTTGGATGACATCACATTTTGTCATCTGAATTTAGTTCCCAAGCTAAACTCCCTTTGTCAGAAACTAACAGAATTTAGCAGCTCTGTGAAAATACATAGCCTCCAGATGTTTGCAACTGCTGGAAGACATAAAACAATAAAACACTTACAAAGCAATGCAGAAGCCACCCTAGTTCTAGACATCCTGTCTCCTTGCTGTATTGAAACTAACTTTTATGACGCAATAGTAAAACAATTTAATTTCAACTGTTTTTTTCTGAATTTTTTTCAAGTTAACCTCCTGTGTTCCAGTTACCATTAAACATATACATTTAAACAGTTACAGTAGTACAAGTACATTCCTGATGTCCTTCTATTCCAATGTTGCGGTATTCTACTTGTGGGTTTACCCTTCATCCTCTCCAGTTTGTCCGGCCAGGTTTCCGAAGATTTTTAGTCCCTTGGTGCGTCGGACATCTGACATGGCTGCAGGAACATGGGCCATAAAAGTAACATCTGCACACACCAGCCCTCAGAACTTTTCAGCCTCCAGTCGTACCCCGGTTGCTCCTGCATTTTGTGGACATCGGATCGAAAAAAGATTCAGTTAAGTACCCCGTTGGGGATACTTTCAGTCCTGTTTTGTTGATAATTATAGTCTGTTCATGTCATCTGGTAAGGGCAAGTGCGGTCGGCAGATTCCCCACAAAGACACCCATGACCAGTGTCTCTTTTATTTAGGCAGAGAACTCGACCACAAGAACTGCGCCATTTGCTAATCATTTGTCCCCAAGGCCTTACGCCGCCGTTTGCAGGCCTTACATTTGTATTTAGAGAATCAGTGCTTGAAACAAATAGCATTACAGATAGAGGCCATGCCTGACGCCCCATCTGAACCGCATAGGAAGAGGGCCAAGTTCTAGCTACCTACGTCGTCTGCTGTGCCTCTGTCTGCCATACCTCAATCTATAGCTGATTTTTAGCTTGGCTGAGGATCTGGCATCCACCGGTGAAGATAAAGCGGTTACCTCTAAGGAAGCTGCACAATCTCGAGTGGACGACACGTCCACAGAGGATTTGCCATCCGCCTGCCTTAGATGCCGGGGGTGAACTGGCATTCAATCTGGGCCCATCAGATGATGCCTACTCCATCCCGATGCCTGACCCAAGGCCTGTTCCTAGCCAGACGCCAGCGAGGCCTTTAAAGAAAAAGCAAAAAGCAGGACACCTTACTCCAACCTCTGAAAGCATGCTGGATTGGCAGGCCTTCAGCCAGAGGCTTGTTCAGTGCCTTTATGGCCCTTGGGCCTTATGCAGAACCCACTGCCACTGCTGCTCCGTTCCTTAGCCCCAGACCTCTCATCCATAAAATGAGGTAGATCAGCCTGAAAAAGAGGAATTTTCTGATTCCTCTGAGGACTCTCTTTCTTACTCCTCCCAGATCTCTTCCCCCCTGGGATATGGACTTTCCTCTGGAGGGCTCTGTTGAACCTGACTCCTCTGTAGAGGATCTTACCTTTACGGAAACTATTAATAAGGTGAAAGACCACTTTAAGTGGCAATTCTCGGATATGACTGATGTAAAAAAGATGATCTGATATTGTTAATCCTCGTTCATTCCTTACGTATGGTTATCTGTTCCGAGCTCGGAACTGAGTCGGCCATTTTCCAAGCTCACGTCAACTTCAAACTCTCGAGCTAAACTCTTATCCACAATTCCCCTCTCCCTGTTACCTCAGATTTCATTTGCTGCGTTGCCATCCGGTTGTGTCAAGCTACTTCTCTTGAGCTAAGTACAGTCAATTGTTGTATAATTGCTTTACAAATTACTTTTCTGTCAGAAAAGTTCATATTTTATTGTCTCTTGCCCTATCACATCTAGCGTTCATATTTTCAGGTTTTTCTTCTCTGTCCTTTACTTACCCTTTTTACCACGAGGTAACTACTCCTTACCATCGTTGGTAATCCCTTTTCTTTTTTTTTTCATACCTTCGGGTACTCTCTTGTACCATTGTTGGTACTTTTCTATTTGTTAATATGACAGATAAAAAGGGTAGTCCGGGGTTTAAGCGGTGTTCTGATTGTGGACACAAACTGCCTACTTCTGATGCACACACTGTGTTTATTGTTTGGGAGATTCCCATTTATCTATTGAACCACCTTGCACTATATGTGAAAACTTTTCTAATAGAACTTTGTTAGAAAGGAAAAATAAGCTGAAACTGAAGGGACTTCTAAAATCTCCCTTTTCAGAGGCTATTTCTGGGTCAGAGGTCTCAACTCCTCCTAAAGCCCATAAGAAACTGCATGTTTCTACTAAGGCTAAATCCTTGCCTTCGTCCCCGGCTGGGGACTCTCAACAACCAAAATCTAAAAAGGCAAACATTTCTGCTCCAGAGCTCTCTGTCAGCCCCAGTGCTTTCGGTGCCCAGACCTTTGGCACTGAATCCTTTGGCTCCATTAGTGATTTTGGCTCAGTCCTCTCCTGCAGCCTTCTACATATCGGCACCGAGGGGCTCCTCTGTTAAGACCTTTACCACTGTATCGGCACCGACCGTTCAGTTGGTGCAGACCTTAAGCGCATTGGCTCAGAGATCTTTCTCGGAACCGAGGACTTTATTACTGACTCCAGTTTTGTCGGTTCCAGTTTCGGCACCTACAACCACTTCTGCACCGATCCCTGTGTTGGTGCAGACAATGACATCGGCACCAATGACTTCTTCGGTGCAGACTACAGTAGTTCAGTCTTTCTTGGCACCGTTGTCCTCTGTGCGATCAGATGAGATGGGCACTGAGTCTGCCTCTTTTGTGGACAGGCCTGTTTCTCTGTCAGTCTCGATGAGGTCCACTAGAAGTCTTTCTGAACATGATGTGTTGCGTCTTGTGGACCAGGCATTCTTGGCCAGAGGTATTCCACCCCCCAGGAGCTATCCTTCCTTGGGAGGTGATCACCCATCTTCAAAGACACCTTCTTATTCTCCTCCTTCATTGCTTTTGAAGTCTTTGGATATAGTACAGTCTTCCCCTTCTGCAGTTCCCTTTATGGATCTCACTAAGGAGCAACAGTTGCCTTCGTGGCAGGAAAGTTTTGCTACGACCCAGGATGTCAGCTGTGATGCGCATAGCTTGCTGCCCCACAGCCATCCAGGGACTCTGAGTCGGCAGGCTGAGCTACTTAGGGAAGGAGTGCCCCCTGTCCTCGACATACACTCCTCTCTGGGTTGACCAGCCTTCCAACTGATGGAGAAGGCTTTCGCTGCTGCTGGCGATACCGGACTGTCTATACCTCTGCCCTCCTCTGGTACACTGGTTTCACAAGTTGCACCTACCTAGACTGGCTCCTTCCCCAGCTTCTCCCGCTGAGGAGGTCCAACGGAAAAGTTCGTGTAAGAGGAAGCACATGGACTCCACAGAGGAGTCTCTCACCAAAGACACAGATTTCGATGAGGGGGAAGGATCCTCCTCGATCACCCTCTGAGGTATCCTTTGACGATGTCCTTGAAATCCTGAAATAAAGAGGTGACTGGCAGCCCCCTAATCCGACCTCTGAGGAATCTGTGTTTCTGCAGGCTTTTTGCACCCGGCCCCCTACCTCCTGGGTTACTCCACCAGCCGATGAACTTGTCAAGTTCATCGTGCAGCATGCTTGGAAGGCCTCTGATACTGTTGAAACTATTCCCCGGAGGCCTGATAAGATCTTGTCCCCTCCTGCTTCAGATCCCCATTGGTCCAAAGGTCTTCCTGTAGATGCTTTGGTGGTGGCGGCCGCAACAAAAAAGGATTTGGCAGAAGAAGAAAGCCAGACCGTCCATCCGCCTAACAGAGAATCCCGGGCCCTGGACAGAATAGGGAAGCGCACTTTTGCTTCAGTGACCTTTGCTATCAGGTCCCTGAATTATATGGCACATTTTACCAGGCTTCAAAGGGCTCTGGTCTCTGAGCTCTCTAAAACCTTGGCTGGTGCAGTGTCTGATGAGGTCAGTGACAAAGTGGCCTCTCAGCTGGCCGCCATTAAGTCTATATCTAACTTCTCTATGCGATTGATATCTCACACATCAGAAGGAGCAGCTAGAGCTGCGGGTTCAGCTGTGGTCTTGAGACGACACGCCTGGATGCGCTTGTGCAACTTCACGGGACCTTTTAAGTCTTCCTTTCTTAATTCCCCCATTGAGCCCTCCTCATTGTTTGGGCCCAAAGTTAAAAGCAATGAACTAATGAAGAAGGAAATGAAAGTAGTAAGCAAACCAACAGTGTTTAATCCAGAAGCAAACACTCACACAGTACTAAAGAGTTCACACAAACTGCAAACCAACAATAAAAATAAAGCGCTTTTCGTCCTGCTCACTAGCAGGACTTCTTCAGATAAAAAATATCATAAAAACTTCATCATTAAATACTAAATAAGAGTGGGCATTGTAAGCCACACAAGCTACACTCAATTAACTTAAAGAAGGTGTTTTGTTTTCCATATACCTCTAGCAGTTTGTTCCAAAGTTAAAAGCACACTGGCCAGATGTGAACAAGATGGTAAGACCCTTTCTGCCGTAGGTGTCCGTTATTCTTCCCCTCAATGTGCTTTCTCCCAAAACCAAAAGAGTGGGAAGATATGGTTCAAGAAATCTCAGGGTCCTTTCTGTGACGCACATGCCGAGTTTTCCCCCAGAGGCAGAGGGGGAAACTCACAGGGAAGACTCTCCTTTCGGGGCAGAGGGGGACCGAGTAACCAGGGTTCCAGGGATTCTTTCCCTGCTCAGTCCTACCAACACTCCTGAAGAGCAGCCCAACTCCTTTCCTCTGGAGGTGGTTGGGGGACGTTTCTCCTTGTACCCTTCTGCCTGGCTAACCATCACCACCGATTTTTGGGTACAAAAGATCATAACCAGAGGTTATCATATCCCCTTCGATCTTTGTCCCGTCCCTTCAAAAAATCTTCCCGACATTCCACCCAGTCAAAGGGAAGAAGCAGCACTAGAGATAGAAAAGCTGCTAAGAAAAAGAGTCATCCAAATAGTCCCTGCAGACCAGATAGGATCCAGATTCTACTCGAGACTATTTTTGATGCCAAAGAAAACCGGGGACTGGAGACCAATTTTGGACCTCAGTGTATTGAAAAAGTTTGTGAGAATACAAAAATTCTGGATGGTCACTATACAGTCTGTCCTCTCGCTTTTGGAAAAAGATGATTGGATGGATGTGCTCTATAGATCTTCAAAATGCGCACTACCACATAAAGGTGGACAGGCCATCAAGAAGTTTTCTGTGCTTCCATGCGGGAGCCAGTCGCTACCAGTTCAGAGTACTGCCATTCGGACTCTGTACAGCCCCCAGAGTGTTCACAAAGTGCATGGCAGTTGTCACAGCTCACTTGCGACTTCAAGGATTCCATGTGTTTCCATACCTAGATGACTGGCTCATTTCCGCCCCCCACCAGACATCTACTGGAAAAAACCCTGGCATACTCTGTCCTCGCTGCTCAAAGGCTAGGCATAACCATAAACTGGCAGAAATCCAATCTCACCCCATCTCAGTCGATAGAATTCATAGGGGTCATCTTGGACACAAAAAACTGCAGAGCTGCTATTCCAGAGCACAGAATTTTAAGGATAAAGCAACAACTAATTCCAATCCTTTCAAAGGAAAAATCCACAGCTCACTTGGTTCTATAGCTGTTGGGTTCCATGGCAGCCTCCATCACCATTGTTCCCCTGGCCAGGTTTCACATGAGGCTTCTACAATGGCTACTGCTCACCCAGTGGTATCCTTTTCAGCATCCTCTTTCAGCCATGATTCGAGTAACCCACAGGTGCAAACAGGATTTAAACTGGTGGATGACGCACAATCTCTCTCAATGGTCTTGCCCTTTTTCCCCCCAGCAACCCAAGGCCACAGTGACTACGGATGCCTCCCTGATGGGGTGTGGGGGGCTATGTCAGGGACAGACAGTCCAAGACACGTGGTCCCAACTGATGGCCCATCTGCATATAAATGTTCTAGTGCTGAGGGCGGTGCTTCTGGCATTGCAAGCATTCAGTCCCCTGCTGCCGTCTGGGGCAATTGCGATTCAGTCAGACAACATGGCGGTGGTCTGGTACATCAACAAGCAAGGTGGAACCAAATCTTGCCCCCTTTGTCGAGAGGCCATGAGAATATGGCAATGGGCGATGGCTACCAACCATTTTCTTCTAGCAAAGCACATTCCTGGGAGTTCCAACATGATAGCAGACAGACTCAACAGGTGCATTCTACAACCTCACAAGTGGTCCCTGAATCTCTTGATAGTGGCTGAGATCTTCCACCACTGGGGCCATCCTTGCGACCGCTTTGTATCCCCTGCCAACTACAAAATGCAGCAACTACTTCGCCCTGATTCCCCTTCCGGGACAGTCATCCAGGCACGCTCTAGTCCACGATTGGCCCTCGGGTCTTCTCTACGCATTTCCGCCCTTTCCTCTCATTCCCCAGTTTCTGAAGAAAGCCTGGCGGTTGAAGAGCAAGGTAATCCTCATAGCACCATATTGGCCACGACAGATTTGGTTCACATTCCTTTGGCCTCGCCTACTAGATCGACCAAGGTTCCTCCATCCAATCCTGGAGTTGATCTCACACCCACAGAACCTGATTCATCCCAACCTGAACAGCCTGAAGCTAACGGCTTGGCTACTCCAATTCCCTTGATTGCCAAGCAGAATGATCTTTCTTTACCAGTACGTGATATTCTTATTGCTTCTCATAAGTCCTCCACTAGAATTACTTATCTGAGCAAGTGGAAAAGATTTACCCATTGGCTGAAAGATAAACAAGTAGACCCCTTTTCAGCACCTGTGTCGATAATACTAGACTATCTGGCCGACTTGTTTCAGTCAGGTCTATCGGCCTCTACCATTAGAGTTCATTTGGCTGCAATTTCTAATTTTCATGAAGGTGTCTAAGATTCCTCTCTTATGTCCCATAAATTGTGCAAGACCTTCATAAAAGGTATGAATCATCTGAAGCCACCTTTTAGAGAACCTATTCAACCATGGGATTTATCATTAATTCTGCAGGCTCCGACAATGTCACCTTTTGAACCAGCTTCTTCTTGTGACCTCAAGTATTTGTCATGGAAAACCTTGTTTTTGGTCGTTATTACTTCTGCCAGACGTATTTCTGAACTTTAAGCTTTATGTATCAAGAGTCCATACTTGATTTTTCATAGAGATAGAGCATCTCTGAGAACTAATCCGTCATTTCTGCCTAAAGTGATCTCTGAAATGTCCATTAATCAAGCCATTGAATTGCCAGTTTTCTTTCCCAACCATTCAAACAGAGGAGAGTATTGCCTACATACACAGGCAAATCCATTTTTACCTAAACATGTCTAAACCCTTTCGTAAATCTGACCAATTATTTTTGGCCTTTTCTGGACCTAGATTAGGATCGGCTGTTGCTAAGGTCACATTAGCTTGATGGTTGAAGGACTGTGAGACCTTTATTTACACGCAACGTAATATCTCGTTGCCTACGACCATGAAAGCTCATTCAACAAGGTCAGTGGCAACTTCTGCTGCCTTCCATGCCGGAACTTCTTTACATGACATCTGTGCAGCTGCAACTTGGGCTACGCCTCATACCTTCATCAATCATTACAAATTGGATTTGGCCTCCAGGGGAAGAGCATCTTTCGGTTCTATGGTCCTCAGGAACGTCCTTCCATGAGAGCCTCCCAGGAATAGAGGAAGCTGGGGACTCTGTCCCATACGTAATGAATGAACGAGGATTAACAATATCAGATAAAGAAGTTGTCTTACCATAACGTTCCATCTGTATTGTTGATCCTCGTTCAGTCATTACAACCCTCCCTCCTTCCCCCTTCTGTGGTTTCTAGTGGATCTCACCATCCAGTTCTCTTAGTTTATTTGACCAGAGGTAGCCTCTACCTTCTTTAACTTGCAAATTCAATCTGAGGTAACAGGGAGAGGGGGGTTGTGGGTAAGAGTTTAGCTTGAGAGTTTGAAGCTGACACGAGCTTGGAAAATGGACGACTTGGTTCCGAGCTCAGAACCAATACCCATACGTAATGACTGAACGAGGATCAACAATACAGATGGAACGTTATAGTAAGACATAACTTTTTTTTTTTATGACCTTATTCAAATGGACTCTCCCAGTCCTTCTGCCATCCCTCTTATTCAACCTGCATTCCTGGATGCTTTTGCCTCACTGCCCGGATTCCCAACCTCCAGCCCCACGTAGAACAGACAGACTCTATAAAGTCCCTGAGACAGAGAAATTTCTCTAAGTGCCCTCCTGCTGATCCTGCCACTATCTCCATCTCTACAGACAGGGCCTCCAAGCTCCTTCCTACCACTACTATCCTCCCTGCTGATAAGGACAGCAAGACTATGGAGAGGTTGGGAAAGAAAATCTACACCTCTACTACCCACTCATTTAAAGCCACCAACTACCAAACTCATATGAACAAATACTCCTTAGCTCTGCTGGACAAAGCCACTAAGGATTTAGATGACATCCCTGACTGTGCAGCCAACACTTCCTTGTCTTTACTGATAGCACTCATCTTTCAAGTGAATAGACACTCCTTGAGATGCAGTTATGATGCAGCTGAAGCTTCAGCCAGGTCAGCTGCATCTGCTTCAGTACTAAGGAGGTACTCATGCCTGCGACTTCAGCCTCTCCCAGATGACTTCAGGGCCAAACTCATTGACGCACCTTTGGAGCACTCAGCCCTTTTTGGGACAAAAGTGGCTGACCTGTTTAAATCCTTTCAACAGAAAGGAAAAGAATTACAGGGCCTAAAACACATCCTAGTCAAGCCTATTCAAAAGTTCCAGAGGAACTACCTAGCAAAGACACAGTTTATCAGGGAAATCCTCCAGGCCTGTAACTCCCCCTGATGTAGAAGACCTCCTAGAAGACAGCCTTCTCAGGCTAGACCTTCTCCGTCTTCCAGCCAAAGGCCCCCTTTCCTGATATGGCATGTAGTGTCTGACTGCCCGCCAAAATTTCAGCCCCCCCCCCCTCATCCATACCCCTATCTGCCCATCTCTCTCACTGTCTCCCTGCATGGTCACTCATTACCACCGACAAATGGGTTCTGTCCATCATACAGAACGGCTACTTCATGTCCTGAATCACCCCCCATCAAGGCATACCACAGCCTCCTCCCAATCAGCTACCCCTTCTCCATCAGGTTTTGCAAACCCTGCTACTACAAGGCACCATAGAACCAGTACCTACACAATCAAAAAGAAAAGGATTCTACTCCAGAATCTTTTTGCTACCCAGAAAGGAAGGACCTTGGAGGCCGATTCTAGACCTCTGTTTCCTCAACCCCTTCCTAAAAGTCCTAATTTCAGGATGCTCAACCTACCTACTCTCTTTCCACTCATCCTTCCTCAGGGTTTCATGGCAACCCTGGACATAAAGGATGCTTACCTTCACATACCTATAAAGCCAGCTTTCAGGAAATACCTGAAATTCCTGGCGGGTTCATCTCACTTTCAGTTCTGTGCCTTAACCTTTGGGCTTTCTACTGCCCCTAGGATATTTACAAAATGCCTGGCTTCAGTCATTGCCTACTGCAGGGGAAAGGGAATCCAGTTATTCCTTTACCTAGATGACTTCCTAATTCAGGCAAAAGACAAGGAAACTCTTCTCTGCCACTCCCAGGACATTCTGGTAATCCTACAGTCTCTAGGGTTCATGATCAACTTCCCAAAATCTGACGTCAACCCCACAGAGGATATTGTCTTCCTGGTTGCAGGGTCAGGACAGACCTCATGAAGGCCTTTCTTCCAGGAGAAAATGTGGTATCCCTCCAAAACCACCTTCTTGCTTCTCTACAATCAACAGAACTAACTGCAAGACAATTTCTGAGGCGTCTAGGTTAAATGGCAGCTACCATTCCCATGTTGCCCCTAGCAAGGATGCACATAAGGAAACTTCAGTAGTACCTTCGGTCGGTGTGCACCCAGCAGCCCCACCCTCTAGAGTTCAAGATCCCCCTGCTTACATCAGGAACTGAGATGGTGGGTGGCTCAGGTAGCCCAAAACCCAGGCCTGCCTCTGCAAACACCCTCTCCCTCCCAGACCGTGTACACAGATGCCTCAGATCTGGGCTGGGGAGCAACTCTGGGGAAAAAGGAATGTACAAGGGTTGTGGACAGACAGACTGGCACAAACAAGATCACATAAATGTGAGAGAAATGAGTCCCATCCTCCTTGCTCTACAGGCCGTCCAGTCCTACCTAGAGCAGGGCCCTCGAAAGATATTCATAGACAACACCACAGTCCCTGTGGTATCTCAACAAGTAGGGAGGGACCAAATCCTACCTTCTATGCAGACTAGCTCTGCGGGTGTGGGAACTGGCTACCTCACAGGAGATCACCCTTCAGACAGTCACATCCCATCCCTGCACAACTCCTAGGCAGATTACCGAAGCATAACCATTTCAAACAGCCACGAATGAATACTGCAAAGAGATGTTTTCATGATTATGGTCCACAGATGGGGTATTCGACAAACAGACCTGTTTGCCTCCACCATAAACAGGCAGCTTCCTGGCTACTGCATCAGGACACCAGACCCCAAGGCATTAGCAACTGATGCCTTCTTGATAACCTAGAAGGGGAAATTCCTTTATGCATCCCTCCTTCCCATTGCTACAAAGGGTCTTGCTGAAAATTCAGCAGAACTCTCCCAAAATCTTGCTGGTGACTCCCTACTTGCCAAGACAGCACTGGATGTTCTTTGTGTTTCACTGTTGCAGTCATTACATTTGGGTAATCTGCTGGCAGGTTGCCCCCACTTGGCCTG
Source organism: Protopterus annectens (assembly GCF_019279795.1). Lineage (NCBI taxonomy): Eukaryota > Metazoa > Chordata > Ceratodontiformes > Protopteridae > Protopterus > Protopterus annectens. Next base: position 376,139,440 of record NC_056747.1, on the reverse strand, counting down.
ATTAACAAAGTCTTGGGTCCTGCGTCGGTTGCTGTCCCTTCTTCCATGACATCAGGTCGTCAAAAATCTTGCTGGTGACTCCCTACTGGCCAAGACAGCACTGGTTCCCTTTTCTTTACCTGTCCAAGGGCAATTACCACAATTTACCCCCCTTCAGTGGACCTGCTCACACAGCATAAGGGGACTATGATACACCCACAGTGGCAATACATGCACCTCACCCTGTGGCAGATAGGATTCTGATCCCCTTCAGACACCTATATAACAAGGATGTGCTCACTGTCCTGCAAGAGGCCAAGAAACCCAATACAAAGAAATCCTATCTCTATAAATGGAAAAGGTTTTCTAATTGTTGCCCAAAAGACAGTTGCACCCACTGAAAAGTGATGTCTCTCATCCTGTCATACCTGTGTGAACTCAAGCAGACAGGGTTGTCTTACTCATCACTGAAGGCATACTTGTCTGCTATTTCTGCCTGCCTCCCCTTGGATCCACCCTTTGCATCCAGACTTCCTTCCAAACTTTTCCTCAAAGGTGTATTACACTCAATACCTCCCAGGAAATCCCCTCCCTGGGACCTAAACTGTGTTGTAGAAAAACTCGGTCTAGCCCCTTTTTGAGCCAGCAGACAAGACCACCTTAAAATTTTGCACATGGAAAACTGTATTACTGGTAGCTCTTACTTCCGCCAGAAGGGTTTCAGAATTGCAAGCTCTTATGGCTACACAACCTTTATTAATCTTCCACCTGGACAGGGTGAATCTCAGGACAAACCCGTCATTCATTCCCAAAGTAGTGAATGACCTATCCTTGAACCAGCCCATCCACCTGCCCCACCTTCTTCCTTAACCCACAGCGGGATAGTGAGAGTGTGCTATATTCCCTAGATGTCCACAGACAACTTAAGTTCTATCTACATAAAACCAAACCCTTTATGAAATCAGACCAGCTGTTTGTCTCCTTCCACCCCAGGGCCTTGGGGAAAGCTGTAAGCAAGCAGACCATTTCGGCCTGGATCTCCTGGGCCATTTCCTTTTGCTACCTACACCATTTTAAAACCTTGCAGTGCAATGTCAAGGTCCACTCCTCCACAGCAATGGCCTCTTCTGGAGCCTTCTTTAAAGGGTTAGACACCAACTCCATACTTGAGGCAGCCACTTGATCCTCGGTTCACACCTTCACCAAACACTACAAACTGGACCATATCTCCAGAGCCAGGGTGGGGTTTGCCAGGGCTATCCTGTACGGATTCCTGGAAACTTCATCTAGGCCACCTCCCAATCCTCAATGAGCTTTTGCACTCGCCCACAAGTAGAGTACTGCAACATTGAAATAAGACATAGGAAAGTTGTGTAAAATCTTACCATAACCACAGATGCCCTTCTCTTCCATGTTGCAGTATTCCTTCCCACCCACCTTCCTCACTTGTATGACTGCACTTGCTCTCCTGTATGATACTGGACAGGCTATGCCCTTACAGAACTGGCTCTGACTGGGGCTTTTACTATGTTCTGAGGGCTGGTGCATGCATATGTCACTTTTATGGCCCATGTTCCTGCAGCCACGTCAGACGTCCAACCCACCAAGAGGGACTGAAAATTTTTGAAAACCTAGCCGAACAAACTGGAGAGGAAGAAGGGTAAACCCCCAAGTAGAAAATATGGTTATGGTAAGACTTTACACAACTTTCCTTTCTATTCCAATAGGGCATACTGTGATTGCATTTTAGTTCAGTACTTAGGGATGTGACGCTAAAGACATGCAGGTAGGTGCAAATGTGAATGGGCGTGCCTTCATTGAAGGTTGGGCGTCGGGCAGGCAACTCAGCACCGTAGAAATCCACTGCCAATCATGAGCGGACCGGAGTTCTGCTGTGGTGACCCCTAACTGGGAAAAGCTGAAAGAAGACTTTACATACACTTCTGTATAAATCATATCAATATTCACAAATGACAGAATTATTTACAAAATTCCCGATAGCTGGGCTGGCAGTGTGACAAGTTCCAGATCTTTTTTTTCTAAACCAGTTTGTGATGGTGTCCACATTCAAAATTCTGTCACTAGTGGCAACCCATTACCTCTTCTTCCTCATTTAAGGTTCCTAACACAAGATTTAAAAGGTGCTCCTCACCACATCCCTATACATTCAGTTTTCAGGTCTGGTGGAGCGTTTGTTGAAGGAACTTTAGCATTACATACTCAGAACATGAGTTGAAGTGAGGAAACTAGAAAAAAACCAAGGCATAATGTATTCCTATATTGAGAATGTTCTCTGATACTAAAGACAACATAGCCTCACAATTTAACAGATACTTCATTGAATCCATACTAGCTCTTGCAAACAGTAATTGTTCCTCTACCCAGACTCACATAGTACCCATGTTAGATCCTAATAACTTCTCTTTCCAACCTGTCCCAGTAAACACCATAGTTAAATATCTCAAAAGGCTTAAACCTACTACACTTGGTGCCAACTATCTACCTGCCAAATATCTAAAAATTGCTGCAGCAGCAATATCCTATCCAGTATCCATATTAATAAATTGATCCATCTCAGAACAAATCCCTAAAATCTCAAAAGTATCACATGTCATCCCACTACGTAAAGGTGGAAACTTGACAGAATTATCAAATTACTGGCCAATAGCTATATTATCACCATTATCAAAAATACTTGAGGTGCATCCATTCTTGAACTATCTAATAACCAGCAATCTTCTATCTAACTCTTAGCATGGTTTCTGTCCTAATCATAACTACAGTCTCGGAACTTAAACATAGCCATTCTGCGCTTACTTGGTTCCAGCAATGTCTAACTGGACGCCAGCAAACTGTAAAATGGCAACAAAATCTCTCTTCATCACTGCCTGTAACCTTAGGAGTTCCACAGGGATCTATTCTGGGCCCATTTTATTATCTTTTCTAACAGTCTTCATACTGCCACCCCACTTGCCTCCGTAGTTAAATATGTGGATGATTCCACCCTGATTTGTGCTGCCCCAACACTATAAAAAATCCAAAAAATCACCCAGCAGTCATTTAATGAAGTTGAATCTTGGCCAAGTAATGCACAACTTGTACTTAACCATTCCAAAACAAAAGTCATGCCCTTCTATCTATCTATTTATTTATTTATTAATTATTATTTGTTTACCAGGAGGCTGACTTGGAACGAGCCAATTTTCAGCGAAGGCCCGGGGAGAAAAGCTCCAGACGCACGTCTTTATAACTTGGGAGGAACCGGAACACCTGGAGGAAACCCACACAAACGCAGGGAGGACATGCAGACTCCACAAATAAGGCACCCCAGCCGAGAATCGAACCAGAGAACGTCTTGCTGTGAGGCGGCAATGCAAACTACTGCACAGTCATTATCCAACCAGAGCTGCAGACACCCATCTACCATTCAGTATCTCATCATTAAACTATACAATTATTTCTCCAGTTTCCCAAACAAAATATTTAGAGTGGTCATTGACCATAATATAAAATTCAACATGCACGTATCACAGACCATAAAAAAGTTCACAAAAAACTAAGAACCTTGTACAGAAATCTATACTTTCTAAATAAATCTAAGGCCAGTTTAGCAAGCACCCATCTTGTCTCTGTGCTACTGTACACATCACAAATTCTTGCAATCATTAAGAAATTTGACTTGGCAAAACTTGAAACTTGCCATAATAAAATCGCAATGTTTGCCACAGTAACAAAATTCAGATCCTGTGATTGTTTGACTTTAAAACAAGTATCTTGGCTCGAACTATCAAATGTACTTGCTTGTAATCAACACACTTTCACCCATCAAATACTAAATCAGCCGAAAAAGTACTAGTACTTTAAATATCTGCTAATACACTACTCCAGTAACAGGGTATTGTATTTCAGTAACAAATCCTTCCTAAATATATCCAAACCTAACAATGCAGCCGGAGTTTCCCTGTACTCCAACTGCATAGTCAAAACTTGTAATTCCTGCCATCAGAACTAGTAACACTTCCAACTTTAAAAAAAAACTTCTCAAATCACACCTATCAGAATCCTGGACCTTATGTTGCCCAAACCCTGGTTAGGAAATAGAGGTCTTAAGGAACACAACCTGTCATTTTTGTATTTGAATAGTATACCCCTACTAAGCATATGTATACTTAACTTCCTTGTTTTCTACCCACAATCACAGTACTGCTATACTTTCTATCCTGGATAATTACACAAACTCCACTCCACACTCCTTCAGATAGAAACAACTCTGATCCAAAACAATACCAAAACAGCAAAATCTTCAGAAGTCAGGAATCGAAAAGCAGGAACCAAAGTCAAATCCAAAAGCAAATTCTTTATTCTCCAGCACCTCGGTGTAACCACCTTTCAAGAGTATACATTCTCACTGAAAGAATGGATATATATATATACTCATAACAATTAATTAAGCAATTAATTAAACACAACCAAGGGCAGGCAGCTAAGCAGGCAAAGAGAACACGAACACCGCCAACACACAATAAGAACAGTATTCCTCCAGGAATAAGCACGTATAAGCAATAAAACTTTTATTGCTTATACGTGCTTATTCCTGGAGGAATACTGTTCTTATTGTGTGTTGGCGGTGTTCGTGTTCTCTTTGCCTGCTTAGCTGCCTGCCCTTGGTTGAGTTTTGTTTTTGCAGCATTTCAATTAATTAAACAATTATGTTCAAAAAAATTTTAAAGCAGACACCTCCAGTTTATTTCATTATTCAGTCCACAGGGTGTCATTGTATTATATTTCAAAATAAAAATACTTTCCTTATATTGTAAGTTATATTTCAAAGCATTTTCATCATTACAAAGACATTTCACACTTTCTAAAACTGTTCCTGTTAAAAATGAAGCATCACTATTATGATAAACACTAAAATGTGTGGCAATAAATTTATTTTCCCTTTTATGTCTTATGTCTCTAATATGCTCACCTAACCTAATACAAAACTCTCTTTTAGTTTCACCTATATAATATAATCAACAGGGACAGTGTAAAGCATACACAACTCCCTTACTTCTACAGGTAAAACTATCTCTTACTGTGAACCTAATGTTGTTAATATAATTAAATGTTCTAACTATATTCCTACAAACACTGCATCTACTGCAACATCTTGTACCAAATTCACTTAGTGGTCTTGGTAAACAAAATTTTGGCATTACAAATTTACCATGTACCACCATATCTTTCAAATTTCTTCCCCTTTTATAGGAGAATAAAGGTTTTTGTGGCAAAATATGCATCAACACCTTGTCTTTCACTAAAAATTTCCAAAAATGTCCCACTACATCCTTTATGTCTCCACTTTTTACATTATATGTAGAGACAAAATAAATATCCTTACAAGTTTTATCACTGGTTGCCAGGTGATATTTCTTATAATGGTGATATTCACCCTTATTACATTTATTCCTTACCATATTATTCTCCTTTTTTACCTTCAAAATGGCATTTTCTAAAATATTCACACTGTACCCTCTTTTCAAAAACATATTATATGTGATATCCCATTCCCTTTGTAGATTTTCTTGTGTGTTACATAATCTAGATACCCTTGCCAATTCCCCATAAGGGAGAGCTTCCAAAGTATGTACAGGATGGCAACTAGATGCATGAATGTATTGATTACCATCTATAAACTTCCTATGTATATTTGATATAATTTTACCATGTTCTGTACCCTCCAAAACAAGATCCAAGAATATTACTTTGTTTCCCTTCTGTATTCCATCAAATTCTAACCCAAATGGGTTACCATGTAAGTCTGTCAAAAATTCATTAACTGAATCAAAACCACCATCACAAATAAAAATCATGTCATCTATGTAACGAAAATAAAATAACACATTTCATTTCATAAAATTTGACTCAAATAGAAATTTCCTTTCAAAAAAATTCATAAACAAATTGGCATACATGGGGGCAAAAGCTGCCCCCATTGCTGTACCTTGTTTCTGCCGATACAAAACATCATTAAAAATAAAATAATTATTCTTTAAACAGAAATCCAACAAATCTACTATGAAATCAACAGAAGGGTTGTCTTTTAAAGAAGATCTCACTGCATTGAGGCCATCATCATGTCTAATAGAGGTATATAGACTTTTAACATCCATAACCAACCAATACATTTTGTTGTTCCAAGAAGTAGAGGCTATTTTGTTTAAAAATTCCATACTATCTTTGATGTAAACTGGAGATTTAACTACATATGGTAAAAATATTCTATGTAGAATCAAACCAGTGTTATGTAGGAAATAGTTGCAGGCTGATATAATGGGTCAACCTGGGGGGTTATGTAAGTTCTTATGTATTTTTGGTAAACAAAAGAATACAGCTAGGTCCTTTCTATCATTGTCTAACCTATTCCTCACATCCTTCTCTGTAAAAAAAACCCCAGCCTGACTCCCCTGTCCAACATGTGTTTAAATTTTGTAACAGCCTTTTGATAATGAATCATATTGCTTCTTTCATATGTTGTTTCATCCTGCAAATGATTCATACACATCTCAAAATATTGCACAACACTCATTATAACAATTTTGTTTCCCTTATCGGAAGGCTTGATAATAATATCCTTCCTGTCACATAATTCTTTTAAAGCACTCCATTCTTTATAAGTTAAGTTATATAAACTATTACACCTATTCAATTTTATATTTCTACATATATTCTCACATTCAGATTTAATCATAGAGCCATAATGAATAGCTCTCTGATTAATAAAAGGTGGAATAAATGTGTTAGAAGAAGCTACATAAGACATATCTATTGCATTGCCAATAATAGGAAATTGCACATCATCATTACTTATACATTCATCACATGAATAAAAAATATCCTCAGATTCACATGAAGAAAAGCCTCCATGTGCAGAATTAGAACATCCTTGGTCCCTGCTAAAATAAACTTTCAAATGCATCTTCCTAAGAAATTTAAAGATGTCTTGCTGTATCAAATATTCTTTAGGAAAAAACAGTAGGTATAAACTTTAAACCTAAACATAACACAGCAAACTGTTCATCAGACAAATCACAACCAGATAAATTAAGAACAATACTTTTATCATTGAAGTCATTACTGTTTAAATTTCTTGTTGTTATATTGTTGTCCATACCTCCGATTCTGACGAAAATTATCAGGTTGATTGAATTTCTGAACAGAGACATCTTCTTGCTCATAACTTCTCAGGCGTTTCTGTCCCTGTTGAAATGTTTGTTCCTGGTGCTGCAAGCCTCCATTGTTAAACTCCTGTTGCATCCTACGTGGTTGTACTGGTCTAGGTAATTCCGGAAATTCCATACTGGTGTCCGACCTAAACTCTTCCCCTGAAGAAGCAAAGGAAGAAGGCAACGGTGCATCAGTGAATCTTACCCTCCTACGTTGTTTCCGCTTATGTTCTGTCCAATTAGGAGGGTAAGAGAATGCAGTCCCTGCTTCATATTCATTGATATCACGTATTAATTTTGTTTTCATTTGTTTTACAAGTTCATTCTCTAGCTTATTCAGTCTCTCATTAGTCTTCTCCATGAAAGACTTCATATTTTCTAGACTCACAGATGAACTAATACTACGTGAAAGGGAAACCAGCTCCTGTTTAAGAGACTGATGTTTGAGCTGGTCCCTTTCCAACAGAATGTGAAGCCACTCTATTACACACTTATGTGCTGCTATGAACCAGCGTTCCTTAAATTTCTTATCAGCAGCACAATTCAAGTCAAATGGTGTACTAGGATTCTTTACGAATCTAAGACCTTTAGGTGTAATATTTAAGCTAATATATTTTTGCAAACCTAAAATGTTAAAGTGCACCCTTGTCTCTTTCTCAATCAACCTGTCATATTTTTGATACAGTTCTCTGATTTCTGGAGACACACTTTGAAATTTGTGTCCCACAGAAACAAAAGGGTCAAGCACTCTTTTATTTCTTTCTTGCAAAAATTGATAAAAAAATTGACAGTCTCTCACTTCTGGTTGACGTGCATCCACAGGAACATGTGCAGAAACATTTACAGCAGGTCTAGAACCTGAAAAAAACTGCTCAATAGTTCTCGGTTGAGCAGAATAAATCATAGAGCTTTCAGCCCCTACAGTACCTTGTTGCAAAGCTGTGTTCTCCTGAAAAACCCTGGGAATATCCAAATTAGGATCAGTCGACATCCCTGGATAATTACACAAACTCCACTCCACACACCTTCAGATAGAAACAACTCTGATCCAAAACAATACCAAAACAGCAAAATCTTCAGAAGTCAGGAATCGAAAAGCAGGAACCAAAGTCAAATCCAAAAGCAAATTCTTTATTCTCCAGCGCCTCGGTGTAACCACCTTTCAAGAGTATACATTCTCACTGAAAGAATGGATATATATATATATATATATATATATATATATATATATATATATATATATATATTCATAACATAAGCAATTAATTAAACAATTATGTTCAAAAAAGTTTTAAAGCAGCTAAAGTTTTGCTTATAAGTTAACCTACAGGCTAATGCACTCAAGTGTACTAGCCTTTGATAGCATTTAGTCGAATAACAAAGCATTTACTGTATTTTCTGTCTGTGTGTGTATAAAAAACTAAAAAAAACAAAAAAATACTTCTGCTTTCCTAACTTTCCTAGCTAGTTGTTCCAGTGATCAGATTTTGCTGATCCCTGGGCTTTGTATTTGGTTCCTGTGTTCCTCCATTTTCTTGTGTGGCCAGAGGGAAGTTTCTTTACTCACCAGTGAGAGTGGGGAGTACTGAGCTGCCTGTTTGTCCTCAGAGGAGTGGTTAAAGACAGTAACTGGTAATTCATTGGCCATTTTGGGTCATTTCCTGTTTTTTCCAGCCCCCTGCTGTAAAGCACGCTTTAGCGCGGAGTTGCCACAGGAGCACACAAGAGCAGCGGCGGTTAATCAAGGTTAAACTATTCGGGCTACCTAAAGTCCACTCTTCAAATTTTCCCTTGAAACAGTTTTCCTTGAACTGTACTGCTGATCTAACCAGCGTATTCTATATCTAAAAAGCTCAGCTCTACTTGATTCCGAAGTAGAATATTCTCTATCTGTAAAGCCTAGCACTTGCTCCTAAAGTACTTTTTTACTTGATATAGCACTTTTATTATACATAGTACCCCACCAGCCAAAAACCCCTTCCAACCACCCACATCCCCCGGAGTCTTTCAAAGTCCTTGTCTATTCCTTCTAGCATGTCGAGGGATCAGTTGCTAGTGTCCTCTCCTGCTCAGCTGGTGAATCTGGGAATATTGAGGCAATGTTACAATTGTCTCATGTACACAGACAACCCTCTCCTTCTCCCACAAAACACAAATACATGCGAGAGATGCAACTATATAGCCAAACTGGAGGCTGAGCTCTCTCAACATAGGACTGGTAAGACCAGACAGGAGGAGAAGGTAACCACACACACCACAAACCCAGTCTCACATAGTACTATCACAACTTCAAATCATACACATAAATACACAAAGACATATTCGGAAGCTCTGATCAAAAATCTACCAAAACAGCAGAGGCCACCAAAGCAGACACCCAAACAACTACCATCTCAGGACACAACACATGCAACACATAGACCACATAGTCAGTGTGCCAAACAGTCACAGCCCTTGAGGCCAAACACAATGCCAGACACACTCGTCATTGGTGACTCCATAGTCAGACACACTGACGTCCCGCTCACCAGATTGAGCAAGGAAAAGGTCACAGTAAGCTGCCTGTCGGGCGCTAGAATCCGCCACATAACGCAAGCACTCAGGTCTCTCAACAGCAGGTACAAGTACGACTGTCATTGTCCACGCTGGTGTGAACGACCTGAGACGTACCTCCTTGGACTACATGAAAAGAGACATAGAGGAGCTCTCTGGTTATGTAGCCCAGGCAGGTATGACCCTGACCTTGAGCAGTATCCTACCTTCACCAAGAATGATGCCACAATACAGTGACAAGATGATCAGCTTTAATAATTGGCTTAAACTCTGGTGTCATTCAAAGGGGATCCAATGTCTGTCTGCCTGGGATGACATGCTGGACAAGCCACGCTGCTTCGCAAGGAACGGCTTGCACCTGTCATCCCTGGGCTTCCGGATATTGGCAAAGGCTCTTGCCACCCCCATAGTGCCTTTTTTAGGCAAGGCTCAAATTCTAAACCTACCACCCTAGAACACAAAAAAGGAAAAAAACTAAGGGTAATGCTGCTCAATGCCAGAAGTCTCAACCTCAAGATGCATGCACTCGAGGCCCTTCTCATTATGGAGAACATCGATGTCTGTGCTGTGACTGAAACCTGGTTCAAGGCTCCTGAGAGCACCCCGGCACCATCAGGTTTTACCTCATATCATGCGTTCTGGCCCCAAAATCCGGACAACACCAAGGAAAGGAGGGGGGGGTGGTGTCTATATTCATCAAGAATACCCACACCTCAAGGTTGGTGGCAACGCACGATGCATCGGAGACCATCCAGGTGCAATTAACCATAGGCAAGACTGCTCTACAATTTGTAGCATGTTACAGGCCACCCTCTCAATCTCAGGAACCTCACATAGCTTTCCTGAAAACACTGGAGGGGGATAAATGTATCTCCAAACACCATCATACTAGGTGATTTCAACTACCTGAATATAGACTGGGATCACTACTCAAGCCCCAACACCCTAGCCCAAAGGTTCCTAGAGTTCATAAACTCTAATGCCATGGAACAACTAGTCACCATCCCCACAAGAGGAGATAACATACTAGATCTCATCATCACGAACATGGGGTCACAATGTTCAACACCGGAGGTATACCCTTCACTGGTGAGATCAGACCATAAACTAATCTCACTGGAAGTCCACATCCCGCCCCCACCTGAGATAAAAAAGACCACAGTGAAGAACTTCTCAAAAGCCGACTTCACACTTCTAAAGGCTAGTGTGGTCTCTTTTAAGGCCCCGAGACTGCGGAAACCATTACTCAAGCCGCTGAATCACTTACAAATGCCTTCTACCAGCACCTACAGGACTGCATGGATCAGGCAATCCCAAACAAAACAAAGACTCTTTGTACCAAAGGCAAGCGTCCAGTTTGGTGGACCCCAGCCATAAACAAGCTCTACAACAAAAGGAGGAAGCTACTACAAGATAGAGCAAAATCCTTAAAAGGGAAAACATCCTTGATCATTATAAGTAAAAAACTAAGATCTCTCATAAAATCATCCAAGGCAAATTTTGAGAGAAGAGTCGCTAAGGACTCAAAGGACAATCATAAGGCCTTCTTTAGCTATGTTAGAAACCTGGGAGGAAACTCCCAGATATGCTCAGAATTAGTTCAAAATGATGTAAAAATTACTGAACCTACAGACATTGCCAACATACTGGCTGACAGGTTCAGTGTAAATTCCCCCCCCTCCCCCCCAAAAGGTGAGATATCTATACCAGAGAATTATAGCCCCTCAAACATCTCTAACGCTCAGGTGAGAACTGCTTTCTCCAAGGCAAAAAACACAGCATCCATGGGACCAGATGGTGTCCCCGGATGTGTGCTCCATGAACTCAACGAGGAATTAAACCCGCAGTTAGGGCAGCTGTTTAATCTTAGCCTCACCTCAGGATACGTGCCTAAGGAGTGGCATACGGCAACTGTGGTCCCACTTCACAAAGGCAGTGCCCCCACCGACCCGGGAAATTACCGCCCCATCAGTTTGACAAGCTTGATCTGCAAAGCTATGGAGAGGATCATAATGGAACTCATAAATAGACATAGGAGACTTGCAGACCTTGGATCCGACCCAGTTTGGCTTTGTCAAGGGCAGATCATGCCTTTTAGACCTGGTTGACTTTTTCGAAACGGTCACCAGGGCCATTGATGAGGGAAAGGCAGTCCACACAGCCTACCTCGACCTGGCAAAGGCTTTCGACACAATACCCCACTCAGGTATTATTGAAAAACTCATCAGCTTAAATGTAAACCCATACGTCACAAGATGGTTTGCAAATTGGCTAAGTGACAGAACCCACAGGGTCAGAGTTGCGGGCGCCATGTCAGACTCAAAGCCTGTCACAAGTGGTGTCCCACAGGGCTCAGTCCTGGGCCCTCTCCTGTTCGGCATCTACTTTTCAGAAGTACAAGCAAACACAGGAGGATTATGGCTGACAAAATTTGCAGATGACTGCAAACTGGGCGCCATAGTTGAGAACACATCTGACACAGATATCCTTCAAAAGGGTCTTATAGAAACGGAAAACTGGTGCCAGAGCCATGGACTAAAGTTAAACGCCAAAAAATGCATAGTCATACCCTTCGGGAAAAACAAGGTTACCCCTAGCTACCATATAGGCGGCAACCCACTAAGCACAGAAGAGGTTATCAGGGACCTGGGTACCCAGGTTGACAGTAACCTGTCCTTTGACACTCACGTCGCCAAAGTAGTCAGGAAGACCTTCTACATTGCCCACTTGATCATGAAGGGATTCACATCTAGATCAAGGGAAGTCATCGTCCCCCTGTACTCATCACTCATCAGACCAATGATCGAGTACAATGCCCCATTTGGAATGTATCTGACACGACACCTGCAGCAGTTGGAAATGCCCCAAAAGTTCCTCACCAAAAGGATAAAGGGTCTCAAAAATATGTCCTATGCTGCCCGACTGAAGGAACTTCAGCTCTATTCAGTCGCTTACCATCTGCTCAGAGGTGACCTGTGCCTGACATACAAGGCCATGTCCAACCCAGAATTGATGAACATGCTTCACCTCAAAAAATCTAGATCCCTCAGAACTACAAGGGCGGGAAACTTAAACCTTGATACGGTTATTAATAGGACGTGCTGGAGGGACAGATTCATCACCCAGAGACTCCCTATGCTGTGGAACAAAATCCCGGTACATGTGAGGCAGAGCACCTCGCTGGCTTTGTTCAAGAGAAATCTTGACCAATGGATGGGAGATCGCAGATATACCCCAGGGATTATCTCAGTGTCACTGCTTGACAGAGGCACAGCAAAATAATGGGCATAGTATCCTCCAAACTAAAGGGGTGGCGAAAGCCACAAAACTCTGGGCTAGGCTTGTAAATGCCCTTGGGCAGATAGCCTAGTATGAACCTATGAACCTCCAGTTTATTTCATTATTCAGTCCACAGGGTGTCATTGTATTATATTTCAAAATAAAAATACTTTCCTTATATTGTAAGTTATATTTCAAAGCATTTTCATCATTACAAAGACATTTCACACTTTCTAAAACTGTTCCTGTTAAAAATGAAGCATCACTATTATGATAAACACTAAAATGTGTGGCAATAAATTTATTTTCCCTTTTATGTCTTATGTCTCTAATATGCTCACCTAACCTAATACGAAACTCTCTTTTAGTTTCACCTATATAATATAATCCACAGGGACAGTGTAAAGCATACACAACTCCCTTACTTCTACAGGTAAAACTATCTCTTACTGTGAACCTAATGTTGTTAATATAATTAAATGTTCCCTTTTTATAGGAGAATAAAGGTTTTTGTGGCAAAATATGCATCAACACCTTGTCTTTCACTAAAAATTTCCAAAAATGTTCCACTACATCCTTTGTCTCCACTTTTTACATTATATGTAGAGACAAAATAAATATCCTTACAAGTTTTATCACTGGTTGCCAGGTGATATTTCTTATAATGGTGATATTCACCTTATTACATTTATTCCTTACCATATTATTCTCCTTTTTTACCTTCAAAAGGGCATTTTCTAAAATATTCACACTGTACCCTCTTTTCAAAAACAAATTATATATGATATCCCATTCCCTTTGCCACAAAAACCTTTATTCTCCTATAAAAGGGGAAGAAATTTGAAAGATACGGTGGTACATGGTAAATTTGTAATGCCAAAATTTTGTTTACCAAGACCACTAAGTGAATTTGGTACAAGATGTTGCAGTAGATGCAGTGTTTGTAGGAATATAGTTAGAACATTTAATTATATTAACAACATTAGGTTCACAGTAAGAGATAGTTTTACCTGTAGAAATAAGGGAGTTGTGTATGCTTTACACTGTCCCTGTGGATTATATTATATAGGTGAAACTAAAAGAGAGTTTCGTATTGGGTTAGGTGAGCATATCTAAGACATAAAAGGGAAAATAAATTTATTGCCACACATTTTAGTGTTTATCATAATAGCGATGCTTCATTTTTAACAGGAACAGTTTTAGAAAGTGTGAAATGTCTTTGTAATGATGAAAATGCTTTGAAATATAACTTACAATATAAGGAAAGTATTTTTATTTTGAAATATAATACAATGACACCCTGTGGACTGAATAATGAAATAAACTGGAGGTGTCTGCTTTAAAACTTTTTTGAACATAATTGTTTAATTAATTGCTTAATTAATTGTTATGAGTATATATATATATATATATATATATATATATATATATATATATATATATATATATCCATTCATTCAGTGAGAATGTATACTCTTGAAAGGTGGTTACACCGAGGCGCTGGAGAATAAAGAATTTGCTTTTGGATTTGACTTTGGTTCGTGCTTTTCGATTCCTGACTTCTGAAGATTTTGCTGTTTTGGTATTGTTTTGGATCAGAGTTGTTTCTATACTTTCTATCCTATCTAGACTATCAGTGAAATGTATAATGTGTATTTTCATTGTGTACTTGTATCTGAAATTGAATCAATATTTGTATCTGCACATTGTTTTATATATCTTATGGTTATTTATAAGTGTGGAGCTTTTCTCCCCAGGCCTTCACTGAAAAAAAAATGTCCACTCAAGACTTTCCCGGTAAATAAATGTAAACTAAATTAAAAAAAAATGTAAAAATTATGAGAGTTAAGCTTCTGAATATGTTTTTGCAAAACTCACAAATCAAATCAGCAGTTTCCAGCTGCTGTACTGTGCCAACCATTGAGTTTTGCAAAACCTCTATTTCAGGCATTTGTGTTGCAGTCTGTATGAGCAAAATTAGTTAGTAATTAGTGGTCAAATCTTAAAATGTATTTGCATTTTAACTTTTTTTTTGTCTTAAAATAACTGAAGGTGATTTTTGAGATGATGATTGGCACAATATGGTACATCTGGTCAGAGTAGAATAAAATGTATCCTAACAGGGCAGAATGGTCGTAAGATCCTTGTATTTACAGCTACAGTGTCATTATTTCCTGATTTCCATTCAGTCTGTGTTCATGTGTTCTCCCTTTTTTCCCGGGTGGTTGCCTGCTGCTCTCTCTTTTTATGTTCTAAAAATGCTTTTTGATTGAATCCTCTAAATTGTCACATCTTACCCTTGTGGACAAGTTGTGGTTGAAAAGCGTCCGAGATGGAGCAGTTCTCTTTCTGGTTAACAAATTAATAAAGTTAATAATGAGCAAAATTAAAATCAGGATTGGTTTTGTGCTGCTAAAAGTTCTACAGAATAGTTGTTTTTAGAGCAATAAAATCAATAGCCCTGCTTTCTTCATTCATTAGATTTAGAGAAAAGAACTGTAGCATTCTCTTGGTGAATTTTACATTTTGAGCACTATAACTAACCATTTTTGTTTTATGCACAAGATGAACTGGCAGAAAAGTTGAAGCCCTTGGGAGAAGAGGAAAGGACATATATTATGAATCTAAAGAAGAGAGAATGTGAGAAACGAAATCTTGAATTTGATGAGAACATTAATGCCTGGGACTTGCGTTTCTACATGAATCAAGTGGAAGAGACACAGTACTGTGTGGACCAGAACCAGCTGAAAGAGTATTTTCCAATGGAAACAGTGACATCTGGTTTGCTTGATATCTATCAGGAGCTTTTGGCCTTGACTTTTGAACAGGAGGAGAATGCACAAGTCTGGCATGAAGATGTAAAAGTATACTCTGTAAAGGATGCTGCATCTGGTGAAATTATTGGCAAGTTTTATTTAGACTTGTATCCAAGGTAGGATTTTTTTTCAGTATTGCTTTAAATTTTTTGGTATGACTGCAGGGGACTTAGGGGAATATATGGCAAACAGAATGAACTAATTAAATCAGTTGCACCCCCCCCCCAAGTTAAAATATATATGCTGGGGAAAAAAGGTTAAATAGAAAAACATAGTTTAAGGCAGGCTGAATCTTTGAGAGTTGTTGCAGCAGGTACTAGTAATAATTGTGGTCCTCTGACAAACCTCAGGATCCATTGACCACTGTATTCAGTAGTTATTTGGGTAGGACTACCTGTTGTGCTGACCCAAAATTGGTGTATTTGTTTTAAGTGATTCCTGTGTTTTGCATCCAGTTTTGTTCATTGTGTGCAAGACTTGGGCTTGCATTCTTGGACTATTAGTCAAATTGTCAGTTTTTGTTCTTTCTTTCTTTTTTCTTTCATTCTTTCCTAAATGAGTTTGAAGGTTTTATGGCCAGAACAAAACAGTATGAGACTGTGGAGAACAAATTCTAACTTACAATATTTTGGGGAAGAAAGTTCAGTATTGCCAGTTATGCTCTGTACCAGCTTTACAAAGTTAAACCCAGTGTTGAGTCGAAAGTTTTCAGAAATGCTGTCCTTCTACCAAAAATGTTTGGCTAAGAGTTTTGTCATATAGGGGATAGAATACCTTACCTTTTTCAGAAATTATCAGCTTGAAGAGTCAGGGGTGGTGTTTTCTTCTGAACTAGTAGTGACCCCAGTTTAAGCTTTAATTTGGATACCTTTGTTCTGGCTGGAGAGGTGGAGTGAGAAGTGTTAGTGTGTAGATTTATGCATGCTTTGGTCTAGTTGTCAGAGTAGTATGGGTGGTGGTTGTATTGTTACAGCACTCCGCGAGGGATGTCCATCTATCCTTATTGCAACAGGTAGAGCAGGTCCTGCTTGCAGGAAAAGGCACATGTAAGAATATTGACTAGTCTGTTCTGAACCACTGTATACCTCCTTTCCTGTGGATAGGGTACCTTCAAGGGATTCCGAGCGATAACATCTCCTCTTCCTACAATGTTGTGGCTTCACTTCTGTATGTGGCTCTTGCTTCCTGTTGGATTAAACAGAACACTACATGTAGGGCATTGTTAGGGGAGCAGAAGTTGAACAAGGTTGGAAAAAAATGTTTAAACTGACATAGACCACAGAGACAGTTTGATCAAAAAGTAATAAAAGCATTAAGAAAAGAAGAACTGAAAAAGGCAAATAAGAAAAAGAAATATAGATACCATTAAAGAGAGGATAAGAATGTATAGCCACTTCTTCACTGCCTAAGCAACAGACATGGTCATTGTCATAGAAGCAGTATCCCATCAATTTATTGCATCATTACACACCTGAGCAGGACTGCAAGTGCCACACACTGTAACCATGGATCTTCCATTTGTAAGCAGTCTGTAATTCTGCTTCAGGACCTAATAACTGTATGCAGTATAGTCAGCCATTTTTATTACAGCATCATAATCTCTGTAGAAGTGCTACGTTTGCTAGTAAATGGATGTAATAATAAAGTGTCTAACTGGGCCAGAATTCCACTTCTTTATGTGAAGATGTCTACCCAAATGTCACAAGCTTTTGGCTGTTTCAGAATGATACTCTGGGCGTCGCCATTGAGGAACTGACAACTGGCCTAGTCATACCTAATTAAGTGGAAAAGATTTCCCCTTTGGTGCCACAAGAAAGGATAGGATAGCTGTTGTATCTGTTTCTGAGATTATGTACATCAGTCTTTTCCAAGTTAGTTACCTTATGGTTTAGTAAAGGTTCATGTGTTAGCCATTTCAGCCTGTCTGTCGTGGACCTCTCCTCTTATATATTTATATTTTTTTTATTTTACATTTGTTTACCGGGAAGGTCCGACTGGACAGAGATGTCCGTTTTCAGTGGAGGCCCGGGGAGAAAAGCTCCAGAACAATTGCTAACATATTATACATGAGATATTTACACATTCAGTTATAAAAATATAGCAGACAATAACATATGATTACAAAAGATATTTACATAAGGATAGTGGTTTAGACATACAATTAGAAGTATAGTTGATTGTTGTTCATATAGTATGTTTAGTAGAGATAACCTTGAAGCTTTACTGAAGATAAAGGAAGAACTAAAAAAGGAGAAAATAGACAAGTTCATATGAGATCCATTGACATTTTAAGGGAAAGCTTTCCAACCTGGTGTAGGTGAGAGTTGGTGGGTATAGATGGGGCAGTGGGGAGTAGGCGACAGTGAGTTAGTAAGTAATGTGTGATAATATATAGTGCATCTCTGGGAGTTTTAAAGAGGTTGGATAGTGGGTAGGGGAAAGAAGTTGGAATATGTCAGCCACTAGGCAGTTGCATTTCCAAGAGTTGCTTAGGTGTGAAATTAGCTGGTTTTTGGAGATAGTTTTATTAGGTTGCACCCTGATTTGTAGTGGTAGGGAGTTCCAAGTCTTAGCAATGTTGCTAGAATATAGGTAGTCATCAGTGCTGTAATGGCTTTTGGAGATTGTGGTTAGTGCTTTGTTAGTGGATCTAAGTTCTCTGTTATTGGAGTAGAGGATGATCAGGTCTTGTAAGGCTGGAGTTTTGTCAGGTTGGTGTACAGTATTTGGTGAGCTAGAAGTTGTTGATTTAGAGCTAAGATGTTGGGGAGTTCAAGCCAGGAAGGCTCTTTAAGGGCCTGATGGTGGTGGGTGCGGTAGGAGGAGTTTGTGGCGAATTTTGCTATTTTGTTGTAGCATACTGATAGCTTGTTTAAATTGTTCTTGTTTAGATTAATTAGGACAGGAGAAGCATACAGTAAGGTAGAGAGAGACGATGGGTACAAGCTAGGGTAACTTTACTGTTGCTGGTTAGGAAGTTTTTAAATCTGTAAAGAGTACCTAGTTTTTTTGTTTATTTTGGTTATTGTACGAGCTATGTGTTTGTTAAATTTCATATTATTGTCAATAATGAACCCTAGTAATTTGGTTTGTGTGACTGGAGAGATAGGGGTATTATCTTGTGTAGAAATAGAGAATGGGGAGTAGGTGCTGCTGCTTTAGAAGGACAAAAGAGCATAAGTTGGGTCTTTTTAGGATTTAGTATTAGCTGGGAGTTTGTTAGCCAGGTTTCGATGGATGTAAAGGCTTCTTGGGTCTTGATTTGAAGGTGTTGGAGGGTGGGAGCAGAGCAGATTAAGGTGGAGTCATCAGCGTATTGAACCAGGTTTGCCAGAGGGGTGGTTTTGTGAAGGTTATTTTTAAATATAGTGAAAAGTAGGAGTCCTAGACTTGATCCTTGGAGTATTCCTAGTTTTACAGGAAGTAGGGAGAAAGGGAGATTTTCCACTGAACATCTGGTTGGCATAGGGGGAGATGGTCCTGAAACCACAACAGAGTGGGGGTAGTTAGTTTTAATTTTGAGTGATGTTATTAGTTTTGTATGGGAGACTGTATCAAATGCCTTTGATAAGTCAAGGAAAACTGCAGACACTAGTTGGCCGTTCTTGCGTTGCATATTTACTAGGTTACTAAAATGGATGAGTGCAGTGGCAGTGCTATGGTTGGGGCGGAATCTATGTTGAGTTTTGGCAAGAAGATTGTTGGAGAGGAGTTGTGTTAGGACCTGGGTGTGGATAAAGTTTTCAATTATTTTAGCCAGTGGGGAATGTATAGCTATAGGGGGGTAGTTTGTTAGGGCAGGGGAGTTGCCCCCTTTGTGAATTGGTATAGTGTAGGAGGTTTTCTATAGAAGTGGCACCTGTTGTTCTGAGATGGATCTGTTAATGATTATAGAGACTGGGTAGGAAATGGCTTTAGCGGCTATTTGTAGGAATTTGCCATGTATTTTGTCTACTGCTAAGGTGGTGGGTTTGTTTGGTTAGGTATCTATAGATTGTGTAAGTTGGTACAGGTTGAAGGGTGAAGGAGTTAGCATTATTTGATGGGTTATATAGTATAGCGGTGGTTGAGGAGTGTGGGTCTGTTGAAAGCTTTACTATAGAGTTGGTAAAGAACTCATTGAATTGGGTGGCTGTGTTTATAGAGGTAGTGTCTGTTTGGATGAGGAGGTGGTGATTTACCTGGTTGCAGAATACTATTTATAGCAGCCCAGAACTTTTGGGGAGTGGTATTGTGACGCCCGTGCACTGACCCAGTTATCAAGGAGTCTCAATCCTCACCACTGACACCAGTGAGGGGCGTCCATATTGAGAAAGATAACAAATACACACACAATAAAATACAATTTCCTTTAAGAGCACATAAAGATCACAGTCAGTCTGGGGCTGGTTTCTCCCTTTCTCTCCAGATCCCCAATAAAACTCCCCACTGGCATGGCTATAGGGTCCAGATCTCAGCCTAGTGGTCAAGCTAAAACCTCCAGTGCCATCTCTGTCCAACCGGTGCTTCATGTCCCTGCCCAAGTAGCTAACACACACTTTAAGATACGAGTTAAATACAAACACACAGACACTCCTGGGGAAGGCTGGCACAGGTTCTGCAGCTATGCCCCTTCCTGCCAGGCTATAAGGTAGTAATCACCACCACCAACCACTAATATCAGCTACTAATAAGGCCCTTACCAAGGGCTGTCCAATTATTACTGTGCAATATTATTATCCAAATGGTAAGTGTGACTGAGCAGCAAGGCTTATTTGGAGTGGCTTTGTACAGTATCACTATATACATGCAATATACTATAAAGCTTACATTCTCTACACAAAACAGCCACAGTTGAAAGGTTTAACACATTTAATAATAAATAATAAAAAATAAGACCGTACTTCTTACCACACAGTGATAGTCGAGAGTTCAGACACAGGAAAATGCTCAAAATAATATTGTAGAATAATTCAGACATCAATACAGAAAATAACTAGTCAAATCTTCCTATTTCCTAGCTATTTCTAAGAGAGACACTAAAGTCTAAGATCCTACTTGCATACAGAGCACAGGCAGAGTGCTGGTGAGTTCATGTTCTCAAGACAAAACCAAAAAGCTCTCCCTCTGTCTCTGAGAAAGTCATTTAAATTTATAATACATTCTGCTGACTCATTTTAGATTATATCATTCTTAACAGTTTTCTAGTTCCCCAGGCTAACAGAAACTCAACATTAACATTTCTTAGTAAGCTTGCACCTGGTCAGGAAACTACAGCAATTAAAGGCATTCTAGCAATTAACTGTAGTCTCAAAACAATAGGAAGAATTCCTTCATCCAGACATCTCGGCTCCTTTTAAGATCAAACAGTTATACAATGCTTGACTTGTCAGCTTTCCAGCAGCAGAGTGCAGTGTGGTTACATTTTTGCAGTTCAACATCCAATACAGTCTTTTCACATTTAAGAGAACAAGCCTGTGACTTATATTAATATTTACAAATCTAGCTGGGCTGGAAGCCTTCACATATCTTCAGGTATTATGCTTAGTTTGAATTTCACTATAGTGTTTTTGTTTCTTTAGTGTGATTTGCTTTTTTACAGTGTTTCTCAGTTGTAAGAATCTTTGCCTTTTAGGAGTAGTTTTGTTTTTGCGCCAGGTGTCCCATGCTTTGTCCCTTTGTTTTTATAAGTTGCCTAGTGCTCTTGGTAAGTCATGTGGATCTGTCTTGGTGGAGCAAGTTGGTTGAGAAGGCCTAATAAGATGGTGTTGAAATACTCAACTGCTTCATCTAAAGGAAGTGCTAAGAGGAGACCAGTTAGTGTGTTTAAGGGCTGTATTAAGGTTGTCATCCCTGACGTTTTTAGTGTATCTGATGTGCTGAAGAGAGCTAGTTCTAGTGAGTTTAGTTTGGTCTCTGATGAAGAAGGTTGGGAGGTTGTCACTTAGAATGTCTGGTAGTGTACATGAATTATGGGTGGAAGATGGGCGCTTGGTGAGAATAGAGTCTAGTATTGATTCTTTTTTTTTTTTTTTTTTTTTTTTGAGGTTTTGTCTACCCTAGTAGGGGGTTGTATAAGCTGGGAGAATCCATAATAGTTAATATAATTAATTTGAGGGGTGGGGTGATTTAAGTGTGGTCCAATCAATATTGAAGAAAGCCTAGTATAATGGTCTCATGGGGGGTGGTTTCTGATGTCCATTGGAAAAGAGATTTTAGGGTTTTGAAGTTATCTCCTGGAGGGATATATGATTCTAAGATATTTAGCTGTTTTTGTGTATTTAGTCTTACCTTAGCAAGTAGGATCTCTGCATTATTAAATGCAGTGATTTCTATGTTAAATAGTTTAACACTGATGTTGTTCTGATTTAGGAGAGCGACTCCACCTCCTTTTTGAACTGTATGGTCTTTTCGAACTATGCTCTAACCAGGGGGGGAGTACTTCTTCATTTTTAATGTGTGGTTTAAGTCATGTTTCCGTGAGGAAGATAATATCAGGTAAGTATAATGCTATGGTTGCATGGAGCTCGGTGGTTTTGTTAAGGATGCTTCTTATGTTATGATTTTTTATTAGAATATCAGATTTTATCTTAAGTAGGCTAGTATTGGTTCTAGGCTGATTCTGGTGATTTGTAGGACTTACTGGACCTGGGTTGGGCTTGAGATCACCACTGCATAGTAAGTGAGAGGCAATGTTTATTATAGGTATTTGGAGAATGCTAAGTTGCATTGTATGGATACCCTAGATTTGCTTTGATAATGGAGGAGTTTGTAGGGGTGTTGGTCATAGGTGGTGTGGTTAAAGAGTGAAGGTGAGATGAGTAAGGGGTAGTTAGTGAAGGTGAGATGAGTAATGGGTAGTTAATTAATGTTGGAAGTGAGGATGAGGTGGGGTGACTTATGTTGGGGATTATAATGTTTATGTAGGCTGAGGTTAGATGGGCTGTTATAGTGAGTGCTAGTGTTAGGCTTATTTGATGGGAGTACATGTTTGGTTAGTCAGAAGCAGTAGGAGTGTATAGAGATAACCCTGTGGAATGTGTAGGGGTCCTGATAGTGTATAGTTAGGATGGATTGTAGCAACTTTGAGAGTGGGGAGGTACTGTGTGTAGAGTGTGTAATATGAGAGCAAAGGAGGGGGAGGGGGTGGTAGTGGGGGTTTGTGTGATTGGCTGAGGGATAGGGGTTAGGTGTGGTAAGGTTAGGTATAAAGTAACTAAGCTAGGGGGTGGGTGGGAAAGGGGGTAGGGTAATGGAGTGGAGCTGGCAGAGCCCTACCTAGGAGGTAAGAGCTGGAAAAAAAGTATCAGGAGTCTAAGTAATGAAGGTAAGCAGTAAGCAGCATTGTACCTTGATGGCAAGGATTATGCTGGTTACTGTGGTCCACTATTTATTCGCAGTGAATGGAAAAATTACTGCTTTGAAGGGACTTGGGTGACTTTACAGTAGACAGTAATATTGGAGAATTTAAATAACTGTAGAGTACTGTCCTGCTTGCAAGATGAGCTGCTTATCTGGGCTAAGAGTCAGTTGTTTGGTGGTGTTCTGCTGCCAGCTAGTGGCACTTAGTTACAATGGCAGGGTTTAGAAAAGGGGGGGAAAGGCCTTGCAAGTGTGCACGTTTGCCAATATAATAAAATGAAGTAAAAGCACTAAGAACTCAATGCAAAAATTAAGTAACAGGGAATTACACCTACATAAGAATATTTCAGAGAGTAAAAGTCCCAGTAGTGAGTCGTTTTGCCTTCAGTTTGCAGAATAATTTTCAGAAATTCTTCACTTGGGAGGGAGGGGGGCAGCCACGAGTGAAGTAGACCTAGAGATCAGACTATTTCAGAGAGTAACAGTCCCAGTAAAGACCCCTTTTGCCCTCAGTTGTTTACAGGATAATTTTCAGAAATACTTCACTTTGGGGTGGGTTATGCAGCCACAAGTGAAGTAGAGCTAGAGCTGTATGAAAAAGGAGACAAAAAAAGAGATGTAACAAAGTCTTGTTGTAGGTAGACAACAGTGAAAAAATTAATATGAGCCAATAATTGGCTTGAGGAAAGCTGTGGTTGCATGTGAGTGGATAATGTGGAAGGTAAGGATATACTATACTATCATGAGGTAAGGTACATGCCAGGTAAGAGAGCACAACATTAATTCACACTTGTGACCAGGCACAACCTACAGGATAACAAATATTCAGGCAGTCTGTTCGATAAATACCAGTAGCCACAGTGGGAAGTGCTGAATAGTTCACAAGAGTTAGCATTGCCCTAGTAAATGCAATATATGTTGAAATTACATCATAGTGTTAGCAAGCATGGGAGGGTGTTCAGGTAACACGCGTCCCAATGATTGACCATTAGTTCTACAAAACAGTTAAAATAACCCAATAAATGCACTCTACATGTGTGTAAATACAGTCAGCACAATGTTCACATTCAGAGGCATAGGTTAAAACGGTGCACAGTAAAATTACATCAGCAATACAACAGTAGTACTATCAAACAAAAACTAAGCATTTACAAAGATTAAAAAGTACCAGCATGCGTACACATTTCTCAGGGTACCTGGTGGGTAGAGGCAGTTGAAGCAGCAGACTCTGGACTGTTTTGCAAAATGGCACCACAGTTTAAATGTATCTAATATAGCCTTCCAGGGGAAGGTGGGGAGGATATCCAGTGGGGGGATGGTAGTGAAACCTGATCTAGAGCCCTACCTAGGAGGTAAGAGCTGGGAAAAAAAATATCAGGAGTCTAAGTAATGAAGGTAAGCAGCGTTGTACCTTAATGCCAGGGATTATGCCAATTACTGTGTTCAACTATTTATTCACAGTGAAATAGAAAAGTAACTGCTTTGAAGGGACTTGGATGACTCTACAGTAGACAGTAATACTGGAGAATTTAAATAACTGTAGAGCACACTGCTGCTTACAAGATGAGCTGTTTATCTAGGCTAAGATTCAGTTGTTTGGTGGTGTTCTGCTGACAGCTAGTGGCATTTAGTTGCAATGGCAAGGATTGGAAAAGGGGGGGAGCCTTGCAAGTGGGCATGCTAAGCCAGTATAATAAAATTAAGTAAAAGCACTAAGAATTCGATGCAGAAATTAGTTAACAGGGAATACACCTACATAAGAATATTTCAGAGAGTAAAAGTCCCAGTAGTGACTCCTTTTGCCCTCCGTTGTTTGCAGGATAATTTTCAGAAATTTTTCACTCGGGGGGGGGGGGGGGGCAACTACGAGTGAAGTAGAGCTAGAGATAAGAATATTTCAGAGAGTTAAAGTCCCAGTAGTGAGTTCTTTTGCCTTCAGTTGTTTGCAGATTGATTTTCAGAACTTCTTCCCTTGGGGGGGGGGGGGGGGGCAGCCACGAGTGAAGTACACCTAGAGATCAGACTATTTCAGAGAGTAAAAGTGTCAGTAGTGACTCCTTTTGCCCTTAGTTGTTTGCAGGATAATTTTCAGAAATTCTTCACTTGGGGGGGGGGGGGCAGACTCATGTGAAGTAGCGCTACAGCAGCATGCGTGCACACTTCTCAAGGGACCTGGTGGGTAGAGACAGTTGAAGCAGCAGACCCTGGCGACACACA
The DNA here is from genome assembly GCF_019279795.1 of Protopterus annectens. Lineage (NCBI taxonomy): Eukaryota > Metazoa > Chordata > Ceratodontiformes > Protopteridae > Protopterus > Protopterus annectens. The sequence goes on along the minus strand of NC_056747.1, from coordinate 376,114,044 downwards.
CACACTCTTCTTGCCAGAGAAACAAGTCCTTTAAGAGGTCCTTCATTCAAGACCATCCAGAAAAGGGATAACTGTCATGGAAACTCATCTGTGTTGTAGAAAAGCTTATCTTGCTCCTCATACTTTGCTCCACTGAAATATTTGCCATGTAAAACCAGTTTATTAGTGGCAGTACCCTCTGCTAGAAGAATGAGACCCTTCTTATTTTCCATAATGACTACTATACTTTCTAACCTTGTTTTCATGCTATACGTTGTAACAGAGCTGTCTTTGAATCATACTTTCTACCAAAACCTTACCCAAGTTATCTAGAGGCCCTGTGCAGTTTCCTGATCTGGTGCCTCCTCAATTCTTATGCTCAAGACAAAAAAAAAAAGCTTCTTTGAAACTAGTAAACTACTCACTACAAATGTAACGAGCAGTTTGCTACAGTTAAAATACTATGCACAAAGTTTCAGTGCTTCATCCATAATTAAAAGTATTGTATTAGCATTCCTTTCTGAATGACAGTACTGCAGTACTGTACCATCAGCATCTGCCGATAGTGCTTTCTAACACCTTGCACCCAGGGCAGCTGCCCCTTTGCCCCACCCTAGCTGTACCTCAGCTATCCATCTACCTGCACTTTTTCTAGCTGTCCAAACAAGGGCAAGATTTTGCATTCCCTTGATTTGCATAAACAGTTGAGATATTACTTGAACAGAACTAAAGAAATAAGACTGTCTGAATAGAAGTTGATTTCCTTTGAAGGGGAAGGAGGAGAAACCCATATCCAAACAGACTATATCAAAATGAGTAGCTTTCTGTATTTGCTTGTGTTATACCTTTAGTGGCAATAGTATACCAAGACTGGTTAGAGTGCACTCTACTAAAGCTTCAAGAACCCACCACTGTATTTTTAGAGGGGCAGCACTCAACCCCTCATGGAGGCATCACGCATGATCAACTTGTCTGCAGCCTGACCAAGCAGTGTAGCCTGAAATCTCTTCTAGAACAAGGGCAGGGGTTTTTTTGCGTAAACTTCTGCTGAGAGCCAGCCACCTACTGGCTTGTATGCTGTGGAAATCTTCCCAAGTGTTATAGCTACAGTAGTGAACTAGTGATTAACATAGTTCAGTTGTGTGGGAATTGTAGAGGTTTGAGTTTTCTTTTCTTTTCCAGTGGGCATCTGTAGTTTGTGGTGGGTACCATACCTTCACTAATATCCTGATCAGACAACTAACTTTCTCAAGAGTTGAATGTTGGAGAGCCAGCTCATAGTCTTCTGGTTGGGCTTACCCCTGGGGTACTACCAGCTTGCTGACAGCTTCAACTAGGAAGCTCACAGGAAAGTTAAAATGTGCTACTTTATACAAACAAAAAGTTCTTTTGATGAATTAATATGATTCAGTATGATTCCAGTACTATTTACCATTGATATCCGTTAAAAAAATTCCTAACAGTGAATGTGTGACAGACCTTTTAAATGCTGAATTTTGATAAAAATGGGCTTTTTTTAAAGACCTAAAATGAGGAATTTTCCACTTAACGAGGTACACTCGAGAGGTATGGCCACTAATGCCCTAGTCCTGTGCCCCAGCCTCCTCCCCATAGAGGACAGGTTGTTGCCTCGAGGGGTCTGAGACTAATTAATCACAGCAAGTTTGGGGGGGGGGGTTAGGAAATGATTCAGTGACAACACTGAGTGAGCAGCAGAACTCTGGTATTTAAAATGTGTAGTAAGAATAAGGGTAGGGAAATAATCTATCATAGTATTTGAGTAAGAGACTGGGGTGAGAGGCCCTAAAGGCATACATCTTGAATAAACCTTGAAAACTTGTGTTGTACTAGATACGCAGTGTTACATAACCCTGCGTGATGCAGATGTTTGATTTATTTTACACTGATTTACAAGGGTGGTATACTGGCCCAAACTGACCATTTGCAGGTACTTCCCAGCTGAAGTAATTTACAAGGGGAAAAAGTGGACAGAAAAGAAAGTAGTGTAAACACAAAAAACTGTACAGTAGCAATTAATAGATGGTGCAACAGTTGTAATAGAAATGTACGTTTTTACTTAATTACTTTTCAAGTTTATATCATGGTGGAAACGCTATGGGGTAATGAGAGACTGAGCAGGGGAGGGAGGGCGAGTTAAGAGGTGGTGGTAGATGAGAGAGAGATAAAGTCTAGAATTGTAAAGGCTGTTAGGTGATGTGTCATGCCGTGTGGTAAGTACAGTTTGATTAGGTGGGGAAGGGGAATTGCAGCTCCTTTATGTGGGAGGAGGAATTCACTTAGTTTAAGAGCAAGATTGGAGGAAGGGAAGATGATGCAGTGTATCCTGGATTGTTTGGGAGAGGAGTCTGTTTGCAGTTTTGCATGTTTGGCCCAAAGTTTAGCAGCTAATGGTGGGAATGATTTAGAATGGAGAAGTTTGAAGATGAGACAGCGGAGCAATAAGTCCACTGTGCTGCACTGGGAGCCATTAGGCTCTTTTGAGGGTGAGGCAGTGGTGTTCATTAGAGGGTGAGTTAGTGACGAAGCAACAGATTTTTTTCAGTGCAGTTGCTGAATGTTTTCTGACATGAAGTTAAAGAAATTACCTTGATTTTCCAAAATGCTTCTGCTCTCCATCAGTGTCCTTGGTAAGACATTCCAGCAGGCTGTCAATATTAATCAATCAATAAATAGTTGGTTAGTTTTGCCTGAATCAATATGTAAACCTTATTTTGTAAGCAGCAGACATTTAAAACCTATTTCTGGAAGTTCGTATGGTGTGTATTTTTTATTTTTATTTATTTATTTATTGTAGAATAGGTAAGATCTGTATCACCTCAGTATGTAATACTTACACTAGTTAAAATAAATAAATACAGGTTCCAGTTTAGATCCTTCTTGGACATGACTCTGTAAGCTCATGCTACGTCTTTTTTTTTCCAATAGTATCAGTGTGTTATATAGGAATGGCACATTTTAATAAACTATTTTCCTTCAGTAGTTTCTGAGTGCCAGAAGGGTCTTGCTTGTCAAATCCTCTAGATGCTTTCACTATGACTCTTCGAATTACATCTTGAGGAACTGGTTCGCCAAACAAAAATGTCTGGGACCATGTATGTGCCAACTTCTTGATCACATAAACACAAAAAAGGAAAGACTCTCCCAAAAGAAGGGAATTACTGCCAGCACACACTTGGGATACTGCAGTAGCAGCCGAGATTTCCTATGGAAAACAGACATTTTGGAGTTCAGCTTCATCGGATTGTGCTCTGTGAGTTGCCTCATCATACAGTTTGCCCTCAATGAGCAGTAGAGCAGCCATTATAGACGTGTCCAGAAACCTTGGCATATGTAGATAAACCACTGAGAGCACATCTGTAGACATCAGCGGCCTTAGGTCAACTGGTGCCCTAGGCAAAAGGACTCCACGGCGCCCCCCACCACACTACCTGGTGCCCCCATCCTGGTCTACCTACATCAAATAAATACTAGAAAAGTGCCCCTGCTAGACCGGCGCCCTAGGCAGCTGCCTAGTTGAACTATGCTTAAGGCCGGCTATGTCTGTAGATGAAATGACACGTCCCTGTATGTCTTTCTTTTCAACTTAAGCAGAAATACTGCTAAAAGGGCCAAGGGCTGGACTTCTCCACATGGCTCCATTTTAGCTCATGCAGCTGTGATTCTCGCTTCTGAAAGGACCTCGTTTGAGCGAATCCCCTTTCCTCTTCACAGGAACTTTACTATAGAATCAATTTGAAAGTGGAAGGCCTCACATCTGCCTTAAATTAAGGATTAATGCAAATGTATTGAAATTTTCATTGACTGCTTTTCAAAATAACCTTTAAGTAGGTTGTCCTTCATCCAGTAGGGGAGAGAAGCATCTTCATAGATTCTGTACACATCAGCCACTGGGGGCATACTAGTACAGAATGAAATTTTGTTAAAGTATTCAGTTTTTGTATAGTTCTTAAAGCTGGAAGAATCACGAAATGTTACCCATGTAATTGAACAATTCATGGTCCTCATGCACAACAAAACCATACTACTTCATCCAACTGTACACGCACAAATGTTGGCTGCAAGCCCCATCCATTCACAGAAGCAACGCTGTTTGCTGCTTTAAGGGAGGGCAAAGTCTACCACATACTAATGCAAAGAGGTTAGCCCTTTGCATATCATGCTTTTAATATAATAAACTTTGGGGTCACTACAGTCCTTTGCAGCAATCCATTCATACTGGCCATTTGGTTTGCAGTTTGAAATCACGTTACATATATACATTGCAAAAATTGGATGATACTATATCAAACAAATGTGACATAGCTGTGTAGTGGAGGGTTATAGTACTTTTTACCAATGCTATTGACGTTTCTATCACTTTGTTTTACATTGTGTCTTTAGACTTCTGTGCGACAGTCTAGTCCTGTGAACATAACGTTACCAGATATTACAAATTTGCCCTTACTTTGAGGAGCTAGGCTTCCTTTTGATAGACATTTATCTTCTTGGAGGTTAGTTAAACAGTAGATGCACTGATCGGACCATTCCCTTTTTATCCTCAACCTGGGCAATACAGCAGAGTTGAATTGTGGTAGATGTACATATTTAAACATATCTGACATTGTGCGGAGGTGTTCATAGACTTGCTGCAGGAGTTCTGAAAGTGGTAGGGTAGCATAGCTTTGAATATGAGCTATATGTAATATAGCTATAGATAGTCCTCATAGCAATGATTAGTTGACACAGGATGCTGCAGCATTTCAGGATTTTCCTTCTTCCTTTACACCCTGTAGCTTGTGGTTCTCTCAAGATGCAAATAATGTGGAAAGAAGAGGTGCATCCCCCATAACAGCAGAAGTGATGCTGTGTGCATTACAACCACTCGGCAAGTAAAATTTTGCATGCAGGCAAGCACAGTTTTCCTCCTATCCCCATAACACATCACTGATGTTCATCATATTGATCATTGTTGCAATAGCTGTATGGGTTATATTCTGCCAAGGATGTGTAACAGACGTTCAGCTTTCAAAGCTTCAGGGCACCTTCTCTGCATCCAAACTGTCAGGCTGCTCGAGTTGTACTGATTAAAAGACAAATTTAGGTACCAAGCCCTTCAGAACTTTACTGCTGCCAAAGAGTACATTCCTCTAAGGATTTCAAGGATTGGAGATGGGCTTGTGCTGTTCTTGTGCTGGGCAGTTAAGTTCCCTATGGGGGTCTTCCATTTTTTAATTTTGTTTATTACTGATATTTTCCTCTTCAGGAATTATTTTAAAGCTAGTAGTTTATGTTTTAATGGAGTGTCTTGAGACTGTACTTTTAAATGGGTGTGCTCTTTTTTCCTGTCAGTTTAAACGTTGTTTAAAGTAACTGTAAACCATTTTTTTTCTGTGGATAAATTGTTTATTTTACTCTGTGGAGCTGGCAAAATGTTTTAAAGTGCTTTTTCCTGTGTCTGTATGCCTGTTAAAGTGACTTTCTAAAGACTCTTATTTTTATCAGAATTTGCTGCTTGTTTTCTCTGGGAAAGACACCATTTTTGGCTTGAACATGGAACAGTCATTCAGTCCCACAGTTGCTACTTCTTCCAGCTACAAAAAGAAAAAGTTAAGCAGTCTTTGCCATCAAAGCAGGCTAGCAGTTTGCCTCAGCCTGAGGTGGTTGACTATGCTGTTGCTATTGCTTGTACCGTAGACTTACCCCACGTCCTGGTAGTGAAGCACCTACAGCCACTGTAGCCCAGGGATTATCCATGTTCTCTGCAGCTGTTGGTGTCCCCTTAGTGGGCAAGGGAGAGCAACTCTTGTTAGCTCTGGTAGAGGGAACAGAGAAGGTTTCCCTGTATTGTTAGACTGCTGTGCCAATCCTTGGGGAAGCTGCTGTTGCCTTTAATAACATTGCTGGTCCAATTTTTTCCCTGTCAAAGAAACGCAAAGCTAAACATGTATCCACTCCTCAAATTTAGTAGTTTACTGGGTGTGGATCAGGGTCTAATTCAGGCTATCAGTCCTTCTTAAATAGTAGTTCCCGATAAAAGAAAGAGGGCTAGCTGCTTTCCTGAAGAGATTCAAGATTCTGAATCTGGACAGGAGGACAAAGGGACAGGTTAGGGTTTTCTCCTCAGATTTCTGATTCTTATTGAGAAGAGGGCTCAGTTTCTGAGTCTGTGTGTGTGGGTGGGGGAGGGCTCTTTCTGTGAGACTGTTTCTAGAATGTGTCAGTGTTTTATGGGGGAAGAACAGTGAGTTTTTTCAGTCCATAAAAATTATGAGCATTTACAGAAAGAATTTCCAGAACGTGCACCTATTCTTCCAGTTCTGTCAGCTTCTGAGGGTGTGTGTGTGTTTGTGTGTTTGTTTATGTTTGTGTGTTTGTTTATGTTTGTGTGTTTGTTTATGTTTGTGTGTTTGTTTGTGTGTGTGTTTGTTTGTGCGTGTGCGCGCGTTTGTGTTTGTGTGTGTGTGTTTGTGTGTGTGTGTGCGTTTGTGTGTGTGCGTTTGTGTGTGCGCGCGCGTTTGTGTGTGTGTGTGCGCGCGTCTGTGTGTGTGCGCGCGTCTGTGTGTGTGCGCGTGTCTGTGTGTTACTGCCTGCAATTTTCCCGACAGTCAGCCAGCTTCCCATAAAAAGGCAAATAGGATGTACAACGTTCCTCAGTTTTTTTTTATTTTTATATACTTTTCTCGAACCTATTCCAGCAACAATTTCTCCTGCTACTTAACACTTAGTTAATTCCAATTCTACTATTTGTGACAAGAATGTAAAGATTATTGCTAAGTATGTGGAAAAATCTGTATGGTTTTGCAACTTTGAGTTTCAGAATTTTGAATCGTCAGGCTCATTTGTTAAGGTTTGTCCTGACTAATTTTGAAAGTATGAGCAATGTTTTGTTTGCAGTTACTTTGTGTGTGAAAAAAAATCTGATTTAAACAATTTCATTTTTTTTCTGTTTAAATCACTACTCATTGCATACAGTGTGTGTATATGACTCTCTTGGTACTTTTACCAGGTCTGTGGCCATTGTTACCATTTGAGGGAGGTATGCATGGCTGCATTCAGAACTCCCCAAATGATCAAAATGAGACATTAAGTTCTCATTTGAATAGAGATTTAGTTTCTGGCCCCCCTCTGTGATGAAAGGGTAAGCTGATTTGGGGAATCTATTTTTCAGCCCTCCTTTTCCAATTGTTCCAAGGGATTCTGTAAATCCCTATCCAGTTTTCGTAAGAAGCAAAATAATTTCAACAAAATGCAAATAAACAGACATTTAAGAAGAAATGGCAAGGGGGTTCCAAGAAGAATTCTGGAAACTTCCAAAACGAGGACAGTCAGAATGACTCCTTTACACCCCCCCCACACACACACACACACACACACACACACACACACACACACACACTCCCATTCACCCTGGCAACCCATTTTTTCTTTCAGAAAGTCTGAATCTCAACTTTTTTGGCAACAGGTAATTTCAGACAAATTAGTTTCTGAAGATCATTAATCAATGTTGCAGGTGGCAATGGGAGGAAATTCCTCACCCCCAGACTCTCTTGTTTCCTGCTGTCCTTCATTATATGCTGTCCCAAGGAGTGATAGCATCAGTTTTCCCTTCCCTGGTGGGAAAGGTGTTTTATTCAAGGATGTGTTTAGTGCCAAAGAAAGAAAATGCTTGGAGACCAGTTCTGGATCTTTCTTTCCTAAACCTATTTGTGTTAGTGCCTAAAGTGAAAATGATGTAACTTCCAACCTGTTATTTTTCTTCCTCATTCAAGTTTCCTGGTAACATTAGACTTAAAAATGCTTATCACATCCCTATTCACCCAGCTTTCAGACATTTCTTAAGATTTTATGTGTCTGGATCACATTATCAGATGTTCATCGTGTTTCACTGTTGCAGTCATTACACTTTGGTTATCCTGCTGGCAGGCTACCCGCAGTAGGCCTGAATTCCAAAGTCCTGGTCCGACGTCTGTTGCTGTCACCTCTTCCCTGACGTCAGTGCGCCAGGGGTATTTAAGATGCAGCCGACGCCATTTTCTTCAGTCTTTCTTGCCGCACGGTGCCTGAAGCAAAAGCAGTTCGCAAGTGCCGGTCAGCCGACTCCTGAGATTTTCGAAATTGAATTTCAGATCCTAAGTCTTCAATAAAGCTAAGTACCCCGTTGGGGAAACTTTTTCTTGCTCCAGACCGATGTCAGTAAAAGTTAACAATTGTATTTCTTGTGGGAAGCAAATACCTCATAAGGATTTTCACTCTTACTATATTCCTTGCCTAGGCACTGACCACGGCGTTGCTAGTTGTCGGTTTTGTGCTAGATTCAACCAACACACTATTAAGCGTCTGTTTGGTTTTGCTTTACATTATTTTGGCCGAAGGTTTAACTACATACTGCTGTCGGAACAACCGACGACTGGAATTCATAAAAAACGCAAAGAAAAGGACAGGCATCCGAGGTCCAAAACCGACGACGAAGCCTCTTCTAGGCCAGTTGCCGGTTTTCAGTGAGTTGCTTTCGCAGCCCCTGACACCTGCTACCTCAGAGCCACAGGCCGCCTCCGACTCCCACGTGGAGACCACTAGGCCTCTGGGAACTCAAGGTATTGGGCTTATGGAAACTATTCCCTCAGATGTGTCCAGAGCCGCTGAGCAGGCATCGGCTTCTGAGGGTGGTTTCAGACCTACACAGCTTGCTATCAAGTCCACTTCAGCAGCCAAGGCAAAGTCTAAAACACCACTAAAGACAAAGAAACAAGTACAGCATTCTTCTGGACAGTCATCCATGCCAAAGAAACAGATGCTCAAAATGGCCGAGGACCTAATTACTTTGATCAGGGGTACCCATCTCCCTCCTGATAAAAGGCCTAGGCAAGACACTGACTATGACTCTTCTGACCAGGTCTCTCTTTCCTCTGATTCCTCTTCAGAACAGGGATATTCTCTTCCTCCCTATGAGGACTCTGATGCTGAAGAATCTGTCCTTTCAGCCTCTCTTCCTGAGGATTACTCTTTTGGGGAAGCCTTGCACACCATGAGGGAGCATTTCCATTGGGAGAGCCAGGATTATTCAGATTCCAAGAAAAGGCTCAGAGACTTTCTTTTACTGCCTCAGCACAGGCCCCTTGCTATCCCCCTGTACTAGATATTGTTGATGATGTTTTTTTCAAAATCCAGTTTGTGATTCTTTACCCCATGCACCAGTCAAGCCAGATGGGTACTACAGGGTCCCAGACTCTCATAAATTTCTTTATAAAAACCCTGCTGCTGACCCAGAAACAATTTCTCAGGGTCCCAGAGGGGTCAAGGCTTCCACTGCAAAAAACCCTGTTCCCTCTGATAGGGATTCTAGAGCACTGGATAGATGGGGAAAAAAGTTTACACTTCTGCTACTTTAACTGTTAGGGCTTTAAATTGCCAGTTTCACATGCTTAAATATCAACAATACCGAATGTCTTTGCTAAAACAGAAAATGCCTACAAGCTCAGAATGTCCTGACAATAAGGAAATGCAGGATTTATTGCATGCAGCTGAACAAGTGGGAAAGCATACTCTGCAATGTGGTTTTGAGGCTTCTTGCAGAGCCGCAGTTACAGGTTCTGTCATTCGAAAGCATGCTTGGTTAAAAGAACAAAGTTTACCTGATCATGTTAAAGCAAAATTATTGGATGCTCCATTACAGCATGATACTTGTTTTGGTGTTAAGGCAGAGGAGGTGTTAAAGAAAATGGTGGATAAAGCAAAATCAATGCAGACAGTAAAGGATTTCTTACAGGTTCAGCCACCTAGATTTAGTAGGAACTGGCCTTCTAAAACTTGATCCTTTCCAGTGTCAGACAGACCACAAAGAGGCAGATACAGACGCCCAAGAGGCAGATCTCAGCCCCAAGGCTCATACAGACCTAAACAATGAGGTGCTTCAGCCCCCAAAGGCGGAGAAGACAAATCACACCCTTATAGGAAACGGTCCCAATGACTTTCCTCTACAAATGCCAAGCACTTATCTTTTGGCAGCTCCCTTGGGGGAAAACTAGCACTTTTCTCACAAAATTGGCACAGGATCACCCAGGACAAATGGGTACTGAATATTGTTTCTCAGGGTTACAGGTTCCACTTTCACTCCTTACCAAGGCCAAAAAGTATGCCAGACCTGCCACAAAATCAATGGGCAGAGGCACAAAAACAAATTTCTGCTCTCATGGACATGAGAGCTATTCAAAAAGTACCACAAGAAGAATAGGGGCAAGGATTTTACTCAAGACTTTTCTTGGTACCCAGAAAGGACAAAGCCTGGAGACCAGTATTGGACCTGTCAATTCTAAATACTTTCCTGGATGTTCCAAAATTCAAAATGTTGACACTGCAGCAACTTCTACCCGTGCTGGCCAAGAAGGCTTAGCTAGTTACTTTGGACCTCAAAGAGGCATACCTGCATGTCCCGATCAGACAGTCTTGCAGAAGATACCTCAGATTCATAGCTGGCTCAATGCATTACCAATTCTCTGCACTGCCCTTTGGCTTATCTACTTCACCCAGGGTCTTCACAAAATGCCTGGCACCAGTAATTGTATATTGCAGACAAAAAGGAATACAAATATATCCCTACTTGGACGACTGCCTTATTCAAGCAGAGAGCAAGGACATTCTACTAAAGCATTTGGCGTTTGTAAAAAGATTACTAATTTGCCTAGGGTACACAGTAAACGAAAAGAAATCAAAACTAGTGCCCTCTCAAGCGATAATATTCCTGGGTGCAAGCTTAAATACAACTGCCCAAATGGCTTATCTCACGCCAGACAAGCAAAGGCAACTGACTCATTACTTTCAAATGATGGCAACAAAGACCCAGCTACCTGCAAGAAAAATTCTGCAGGCTTTAGGCTTCATGGCATCCTGCATCCTGCTAATTCCATATGCAAGACTGCATATGAGGAAGCTACAATGGTATCTAAAAAGTGTTTGGACTCAACCTTGCCACAGCCTGGAAATAATAATAACTCTGATTCCCTGCCTGCAATAGGAGTTTCGATGGTGGGCGCTGGCCTGTCACCACAACAAGGGACAGCCTTTCACTTTACCCACAGCCAGGCAGACATTAACAACAGATGCATCGGATTATGCCTGGGGGGCACACATGGCAGGAAAATGTATTCAGGGCACGTGGCCCGCGGACCAAATGCATCTTCACATCAATCAAAAAGAGATGCTAGCTGTACAGAATGCCCTGACAGCCTTCAAGGATCTACTACATCCAGGACCACTATTACTAAAGACGGACAATACTACAGTTATGTGGTACATAAGCAAGCAAGGCGGCACACATTCCTACCCCCTCTGCAGGCAAGCCATGACTTTGTGGAACACAGCACTGACCTACCAAGTATATCTACAGGCACAATTCCTGCCAGGAAAGAAAAATACTCTGGCAGACGAACGAAGCAGAAACCTCATGGACCCTCATGAGTGGAAACTAAATCCACAGGTCTTCAGCATGATAACAAGGAAATGGGGATGCCCAGACATAGATCTTTTTGCCTCCCCTCACAACTGCCAGCTACAGAGATTCTGCACAAGGACTTATCACTCACAAGCATGAAAAGTGGATGCTCTATCATTCAGCTGGAAAACCCTAACAGTTTATGACTTTCCACCACTGCCTCTCCTTCCCAAGGTGCTCCTAAAAGTCAGACGAGAAGCCAAAAATGATACTGATTGCCCGAGACTGGCCACACCAGCACTGGTACCCAATCCTAAAGAGCTCGTCTCAAGGCCCAGCCTGGACTTTACCTCAAATTCGTCATCTTCTGACTCAACAAAACAATCAGATCCTGCATGACCAACTCAGAACCTTAAATCTGGCTGCATGGCGGATAATATAGCCACTCAGAGCACATCTCTCTCTAAAGCTGTTATGGATGTCATTTTGGAAGCCAGGAGGCTCAGCACCAGGAAATCTTATGCAGAAAAATGGAAGAGATTCGGTGCTTGGAACCAGGCACAAGGACTTGAACCACTTGTTCCAAATATTCTTCAGATTTTACAATACCTAACTGAAATGCTGGACAAAGGCCTATCCTCATCAATTAAGATCCATGCCTCTGCCATTACAGCTCATTACAATACGGAACCTCCTATTTTCTCTCATCCACTGCTAAGACAGTACCTCAGAGGGGCAAAAAACTTAAGTTCCCCCAAGGAGAGCACCAATACCTACATGGGACCTCAACTTTGTCTTAGAAAAGCTCACACTGCCTCCTTTTGAGCCAGCCATTACAGCTGATATAAAATTCTTATCATGCAAAACTGCTCTGCTCCTAGCAATAACTTAAGCAAGAAGAGTCTCAGAGTTACAGGCACTAATAGCAGTGGAACCTTTTATCATTTTTCATCCGGACAGGGTTTCTCTAAGGACAAACCCAACATTTATGCCAAAGGTAGTATCCAGTGTGGCTCTTAACCAAACCATTCATTTGCCAACATTTTATCCAAATTCCCAGAATAAAGGGGAGAGACTTGTGCACTCTTTGGACATACACAGGCAGCTACGCTTCTGCTTGGACAAAACAAAAGCTTTGAGAAAAAATGAGCAACTGTTTGTAGCATATGCTGCAGGATCACAAGGAAAGGCCATCTCAAAGCAGACTATTTCAAAATGGATAGGACACTGTATTCGTTTCTGCTATGCACAACATGGCAAGTCTGTGCCTAAAAATATTAGGCCGCATTCTACCAGGGCAGCAGCCACTTCAGCAGCCTTTCTCAGAGGAGTACCAACCAAGGACATTTTGGAGGCTGCAACTTGGAGTTCAGTGCACACATTTACCAAGCATTATCACTTACCTCTTTACTCTAAATCCAGAGCAGGCTTTGTCACCGCAGTTCTGCAGGGACTCATATCCACTCCTAATCCTATTTAGACCCAGCCGCCCTACCTCAGCTTTGGGATTTAACCCAAGTGTAATGACTGCAACAGTGAAACACGAACATAGCACAGTTGTGTACCTACCATAAATGTAGATGTTCGAGTGTATTCACTGTTGCAGTCCAGGTTACTCACCCTCCATCCCCCTTACTTTGCTGGGACTTATGTATACTTCTCTATCCTATACAACCTATGTGGATTATTTGCTTGTAGATGAAGGTATTGTTTTTATTTTACTGTATGTTTTTATATGCAATATGTATTGCCTACCTTCTTGGGGGCACCTGACATCTGGGGCAAGAAAAACTGAAGAAAATGGCATTGGCTGCATCTTAAATACCCCTGGCGCACTGACGTCAGGGAAGAGGCGACAGCAACCGATGCCGGACCAGGACTTTGGAATTCAGGCTGACTGCGGGTAGCCTGCCAGCAGGATAACCCAAGTGTAATGACTGCAACAGTGAATACACTCTAATATCTACATTTATGGTAGGTACACAACTGTACTTTCTTTGCCTTACACTTTGGACTATCCACTGCACCAAGAGTGTTCACAAAGTTTCTAGCTCCAGATGTTCTTCATGTTTCACTGTTGCAGTCATCACACTTAGGTTGTCTGCCTGCAGGTAGGCCTCAGTCGGCCCGAATACCAGAGACTTAGTATTTCTGTGTCGGTTGCTGTTGCTTCAGGACTGACGTCAGGTCATCAGGGGTATAAAAACAGGCAGCCGATGCCATTACATCAGTCTTTCTTGCTGAGGAGCCCGAAGCAGAAGCAGTTCGCATGAGTGCCGGTCGGCCGCTACCTGAGTTTTTGTTTCGAATTTAATCATTCTTAAGTCTTCTAAAGCTAAGTACTCCATTGTGGATCCTTTTTTCTTGCCCTAACCGATGTCAGAAAAAGTTAACAGTTGTCTCACCTGTGGAAAGCAAATGCCACACCGAGATTTCCATTCTTATTGTGTCATCTGTTTAGGCCCAGGCCACGACGTACTTCGCTGTCTGTTTTGTGCTTTGTTCAACCCCCGAAGTATTCATCGTTGGGCCCTTATTGTCGCTAAATACTTTCGCTCTCTATCTCCATATTCCGAAATGGCTTTGGTAAACCATCCGACTACTGATCTTCCGAAAAAATGTAAGGATAAAGACAGAGACAGACCGCACAGGTCCAAAACTGATGACTCTTCCATTAAGCTAGTCGCCAATTTGCTGGTACTCAGGCGCTTTTGCAGCCCCTGATGCCCTCTTCGATGGATTCGCAGGCCGCTACTGAGACCCGTTCAGAGTCCGGTATGCCGCAAGACGCATCTTTGACTACGGAACCTGCAGATGTCTCTACCTTGGATGGGTCCGGAGCCGTTGTGCAGGCACCAACCTCCAAGGAAGTTCTTCACATTACCGATATTCGACACAAACAGATGACTTCTTTTGCGTCTTCAGTTCTGTCTAAATCTACCAAGTTTCTAAGGCCAAGAGTGCGAGCTACGCCTAAAAAAACGACTACCCAAACTCAAGCACCCGCTTCCTTGCCACAAGATCAAATTCTTAAAATGGCAAAAGACCTGATTATGTTGATTAGAGGAAGCCAGCCTTCCCCTGCTAAGAGAAAGAGACCTGTCCCCAGCAGCTTTAATAGACCAGTAGTCCGACTGTGAGGCTTCTGAATATGAAGACATGCCTTTATCTGCTTATGAGGATTCAGATGCAGAGGATTCCATTCCCTCTGCTTCCCCTCCGGATGATTTTTCTTTTAGTGAAACCCTACGTACTTTAAGGGAGCATTTCCACTGGGAATGCCAGGATTATCCTCCGTCCAAAAAGAGACTCAGAGAATTTCTAAATTTGCCACAACATAGACCTTTAGCTATCCCTCCTGTTCCAGATGTTGTGGATGATGTCTTTATGGAATCCAGTCTAACTCCTAATACTTTACCCCCTGCTCCAAGGAAACCAGACAGGTACTACAGAGTTCCTGACTCTCACAAATTTCTTTTCAAAAATCCTACTGCTGACTCAGAGGTAATTTCCCAGGGGCCTAAAGGTATAAAGGCTACTATAGATAAGAATCCCCACCCCTTTGGACAGGGATTCCGAAGCTTTAGACAGATGGGGTAAAAAAGTATACACCTCTGCAACTCTCGCCATTAGGGCATTGAATTGCCAGTTTCACATGCTGAAATACCAGCAATATATTATGGAACTTATTAAGCAAAAATTATCTACCCTTAGACTGTGCAGAAAATAAAGAATTACAGGAGGGTATGCATTCTGCAAGCCAAGTCAGCAAGCATACCCTGCAATGTGGCTTTGACGCCCCTGAAGCATCTTGCAGGGTAGCAGTCACTGGTTCTGTACTGAGAAGGCATGCCTGGCTTAAGGAGCAGACCTTGCCAGACCATGTCAGATCAAAATTGCTAGACGCTCCTTTGAACAAGGATGATCTGTTTGGCACCAAAGCAGAAGAGGTTCTAAAAAAGATGGAAGAAAAAGCTAAATCTATTCAGGCAGTCAAAGATTTTTTGCAAGTGCAGCCTCCAAGATTCAATAGGCATTGGTCCTTTCCAGCCCCCTCAAGGCCATCTCAATCTAGACCCTGGGGAAACAGACCCCCCCCCAGACTTGCAGAGATCCAAGCAATGGAGTACCTCCACTTATAAAACAGGGAGTGCTAAGCCACCCCTTTACGGAAAGAATTCACAATGGTTTCTCAACTCCACTCCTCACATCTGCCCAGTTGCTCAAGTCCCTAGGAGGGAAACTTGCCCATCATGCAAAAAACTGGAACCTCCATCACCAAAGACCAATGGGTCTTCAACATTGTATCCCAGAGGTACAAATTTTACTTCCACCCACTGACAACCCCAAAAGGGTTCCCAGACCTTCCTCCAAACCAGTGGGCAGACGCACAAAACCAAGTTCAATCCCTGCTCTCTCTGTAAGGCAATTCAACCTTTTCCTGCAGAACAGATAGGTCAAGGGATCTATTCCAAACTTTTCCTGGTACCCAGAAAAGAGGGCACTTGGCGCCCAATCCTAGATCTGTCCATTCTAAACACCTTCCTGGTGGTACCAAAATTCAAAATGCTCAACCTTCAGCAGGTTATTCCTATGCTGTCCAAAGATGCCTGGTTAGCCACCCTAGATCTAAAAGAAGCCTATCTGCACATCCCTATCAGGGACTCATGCAGGAAATACATATGTTTCAGGGTAGGATCTCTATGCATCATCAGTTCTTTACACTTCCCTTTGGCTTATCCACTGCTCCGAGTCTTCAACAAATGCCTGGCTCCAGTCATTGCCTATTGCAGACAAAGAAAGATTCAAATTTACCCTTACTTGGACGACTGCCTGATTCAGGCAGACAGGAAAAGCTGTTGCAGCACCTAACATTTGTAAAGAACCTTCTAATCTCCCTGGCGTACACTATCAACAAAAAGAAATAAAAACTAGTCTCCAGTCAAAAGATTGTAATCCTGGGAGCAAGCTTGGACACAGCATCCCAGATAACATTCCTTACTCCAGAAAAACAGCCTAACAGGCTACTTCGCTCAAATGGACACCAGAACCCAGCTATCTGCAAGGAAAATCCCACAGGCCCTAGGGTTCATGGCTTCTTGCATTCTACTAATTCCGTATGCCAGGCTGCATATGAGGAAACTTCAGTGGTACTTAAAAAGTCTTTGGTGTCAACATTCTCAGGACCTGGAAACCATCATATGTATCATACCTTGTCTAAGGACAGAGTTTCTTTGGTGGGCAGCAGCATGCAACCACAACAAGGGACTTCCCTTTACTCAACCCCACACCACCCAGACCCTAACCACAGACACATCAGACTATGCCTGGGGGGTACATCAGGACGACAAATGCATTCAGGGCTACTGGAGCCTAAGTCAAATTCATCTGCACATCAACCAAAAAGAGATGCTAGCTGTTCAGCACACTGACAGCTTTCAGATCCCTACTCTCACCAGGACCCCTGCTAATAAAAACAGACAACACCACAGTTATGTGGTACATCAACAAGCAGGGGGGAACCCACTCTTACCCACTCTGCAGGCTAGCCATGGCCCTGTGGAACACTGCCCAAGACATGCATATTCATCTGCAAGCTCAATTCCTGCCAGGCAAGCAAAACTTTCTGGCAGACGATTTAAGCAGAAACCTGCTAGACCCACACAAGTGGCAATTGGACCCCAGCACTTTCAGCCTTCTAACCCAGAAATGGGGGACCCCGGAGGTGGACCTTTTTGCCTCCCCCTACAATCACCAGCTCAGCAAATTCTGCACCAGGACACCTCACAGCAGGGCCTGGAGAGTGGATGCCCTATCCTTCCAGTGGGTAAACCTGTCAATCTATGCATGTCCCCCTCTGCCTCTTCTCACAAGAATATTACTCAAGATAGGACAGACCAAGGGCAATCCGGATTGCCCTGGACTGGCCTCGCCAGCACTGGTACCCATTACTGCGCAGCCTGTCACTGGTGCCACCCTGGCACATACCCCAGATCCCAACCCTCTTCACTCAGCGGGAGGGGCAGATCTTGCATCCGCAATTGCAAACACTGAATCTTGTAGCCTGGCTTTTTCCTTGAATTCTCCCCCAGTGACCAGCCTAAACAAGCAAGTGCTGGACGTCATTGTTGAAGCCAGAAGACCTAGTACAAGGAAATCCTATGTTGATAAGTGGAAAAGGTATTGTTCCTGGATTCAATCTAAAGGAGAGGACACAGCACTGCCCTCCTTACCGTTAATCCTAGATTACCTAGCAGATCTACTCCACAGAGGCCTATCCTTCTCCTCCATTAAGATCCATGCCTCTGCCATCTTGGCTTATTACAGCACTGAGCCACCTCTCTTCTCTCACCCTCTCATCAAGCAGTTCCTGAGAGGGTAATCAACTTAAGGCCACCAAGGAGAGCCCCCACCCTTGCTTGGGACCTTAACTTTGTACTGGAAAAGCTCACTCTTACCCTCCTTTGAGCCTGCAGCATCAGCAGAGTTAAAATTCCTTTCTTGGAAAATAGGCTTGCTTTTGGCCATCACTTCAGCTAGAAGAGTGTCTGAGCTACAAGCACTTATGGCTGTGGAATCCTTCATTATTTTTCATGCTGACAGAGTCTCCCTCAGGACTAACCCTTCCTTTATGCCTAAAGTGGTGGCCAGTGTGGCTCTCAACCAATCTGTTTATTTGCCAACCTTCTTCCCTAATCCTCAAAATAAAGGGGAAAGGATCCTGCACTCCTTAGACGTGCACAGACAGGTCAGATTCTACCTTGATAGGACTAAGCCCTTCAGGAAATCTGACCAGTTACTAGTCAGTTTTGCAGCAGTGGCAGAGGGCAAGGCCATTTCTAAACAAACAATTTCCAAATGGATAGCACACTGTATCCATTTCTGCTACAAACACCATGGGAAACCACCCCCTCAGGGGGTCAGAACACATTCCACTAGGGCAACTTCGTCCTCTACAGCATTCCTCATGGAAGTCCCTACCAGGGACATTCTGGAAGCTGCTATCTGGAGTTCTCTTCACACCTTCACCAAGTATTACCACCTGTGGGTTTTGCAAAAGCAGTTCTGCAGGTCATACTAGCCAGCCCCAGCTATTCTTGACTGCCTCCACCCATTCTTCAGCTTTGGGAATCAACCCAAGTGTGATGACTGCAACAGTGAAACATGAAGAACATAGTACATTTGTGTACACTTACCATAAATGTAGATGTTCGAGTGTATTCACTGTTGCAGTCATGGTTTCCCACCCTCCAGCCCCCTTGTCTCTCTCTTCTCTCCTCTCTATGTCTATTACTCACCCCTTACAGGGCTGTTGGTATTTACTTTTTACTGGTGGTGTTTTTCCCACCATAACTTAGCTCCCTATTGGGGGGGTTCCTGACATTTGGGGGCAAGAAAAACTGATGTAATGGCGTTGTCTGCCTGTTTTTATACCCGTGACGACCTGACGTAGTCCTGAAATGACAGCAACCAACGCAGAAATACTAAGTCTCTAGTATTCGGGCAGACTGAGGGTTACCTGCAGGCAGGTAACACAAGTGTGATGACTGCAACAGTGAATGCATGTGATGTGACCGGTAAAGTTTTAAATTAGTAAGGATCAGCCAGGACTTGTTTCTGAAGAAGTTTGGTATTTTATTCAAATGAAAAACATTGTAAAGCTAACAGTGTGTTGGAAGTGTTTAAAGTTTATGGTGTGTCCGAGGTTCGTTCAACACATTAAACGAGTGTTTTTAAAACACTCGTTGTGTTCTATGAATTACCCAAAGCAGCATGTTTATATCTTTTCAAAGTGTTGTGAATCTCTGTTGGTTGAGGGACCTCGTACACAAGCTAGGATTCCAAGAAAACATTCAAAAGTATTTCTTGACTCCTTGTCACAGGATTATGTTTCTGGGATATAAACTAGACACCACAGGGAAAAATAGATCTATATCTAGATCTGTTCCCAGGGTTTCCTCTCTGAGCACAGTGGCTCTGGTCCTTCCAAGGTAGCGACATCCGCAGGTTCCATAGTCGAAGAAGCATCTCCTGTCATACCGGACTCCGAATGGGTCTCAGCAGAGGCCTGCGAATCTGTAGATGTGGGTATCAGGGGCTGCGAAAGTGCCTCACTGAGTACCGGCGGACTGGTGACTAGCTTAACGGAAGCACCGTCTGCAGTTTTGGACCTATGCGGTCTGTCTCCTTCTTTATCCTAACATTTTTTCGGAAAATCGATAGTCGGATGGCTTATCAAAGCCATTTCGGAATATGGAGAATGAGAGTGAAACAATTTAGTGACAAAAATAGCCCAACGACGAATAGTTGGGCATTAAACAAGGCACAAAACCCACAGTGAGGAACATCGTGGTCTGGGCCTAAGCAGGTGACGCAGTAAGAATGAAAATCTGTGAGGTATTTGCTTTCCACAGGCAAAACAATTGTTAACTTTTTCTGACATCGGTTAGAGCAAGAAGAAAGGATCCCCAACGGGGTATTTGGCTTTAGAAGACTTCAGGTTTGAAACTCGAAAAATGAAAATTTCAGGAAGTGGCCGACCGGCACTTGCGAACTGCTTCTGCTTTGGTCTCCCTCGTGGCAAGAAAAGCTGATGTAATGACGTTGGCTGCATGTTTTATACCCCTGATGACCTGACGTCATGGAAGAGGCAACAGCATCCGATGCAGAAATCCCAAGACTCTGGTATTCGGGCCGACTGCGGGCTACCTGCAGGCAAATAACCCAAGTGTGATGACTGCAACAGTGAATACACTCTAACATCTACATTTGTGGTATGTGTACACAACTATACTTTCCACAAATATGCTTCTAGGAGGAAAATTCTTCCCGCAGATAGGGTGTCTGTTATTTAGAAGATATGTACACATGCAGCAATTGTGCCATATTTGATGTGACTTCACAAAACAAAATCAAAGTTGCAAACAGCAGTTGGTTATTTCTGTCTTGGCAATCCTTATCTACTAATAATACTTTTGCATATTTTAACCATTTAATAAACCTTTGTTTCTTTATTCATGTGCCCTTGAACCATCCTCAGTACTGGCTATTTTCTTCTGTGTTAAAAAAAGGTAAACTTTATTCTGTTTTTTTCTACCAGATTTTTCCTTATTCACTTCAAAAGCTGGAGGAGCCTGTCCAAATGATTTCTGTTAAAGTTTCAGGCATCCTATTGGCTACCTTCTTATTGACTCCACTACTGGCATTGTATGCAGGCAGGTACATTTCCCCTGGTACTTAGAACTTGAGACTAGCTACACCCAGATATGCCCATTCTCTTGCCTGCCATACCGTTAAGTATGACACGGTGGTAGATGCCCTGCTTAAGGGTTCAGTCAAGGCATTCTGGTGCTCCATTCCCTGCTCCATCTACTAGGGCCAGGGGCCCATTGTTTGGCTTCTGTTTACAACCTACATCTCTTACTTCACTGCTACCACAGTTTTCAAAATAGGCCCAGTCCTGAAAATACCTTCCTTGTCTCTGAGGTCTATCCCAATGTCAAGGCCAGTGTCAGTGCTGTGTACTTTGGTGTCATTTTTTGATACTGTAGTCTACAAATTTAAATTTATCAGAAACAGACTGGAATAACATTGATTTGACAACATTAGTAAGAAAATTATTAACAACGTATTTTCAGGAACAACAATTGCTTCAGATGGTAAAAAAGCTACCAGGGGACAGAACATTGACTAGATATTGTTTGTGTTCCTAACGAAATTACTTCAAATCAAGTTTTTACCACTGTTAATGTGCAGTGATCATGGGGTTAAAAAGGTTAGTTTGTTGCTAGATAATGCTGCCAAACTGAAGTATAAACCAAGGTTAATTTCAGATTATATGGAAGTAAAACCGTCACTATGTAAATCTAACTGGAGTGAGGTATTCAATGAAAAAATATAGATGGAATGTGGAAAGTTTTGAAAGAGAAATTGTTTGAATACAAAAAAACAAAAAAAAGTTTAACATCAGGATCTAGGCATACAACATCAGGAGGATATATTTCCATAAGAACAAGATACCTGATAAAGGTGAGAGACAAAAAATATACGAAATGGAAGAGAGGTCGAACTACAACTTTGAAAACTGAAATAAACAAGCTGGACAAACAGATTAAGCATAGTGTGAGACAAGATCAAGAAAAATTTGATGAAAATGTATATAAAGATTTTGAGCATAATAGGAAACCTTTTTATAGATATAAGATGTGGCAGGACTAAAGACATATAAATTGATAAACTTTGTGCAGATTTTAAAATTTATACAAGGACACAACAGATTATAGCTATATTTACAAAATCTAATGCAAAACGGTTTGGCTTAACAATAGGGGTGATAAGTTGTCCTAGTGACATCCAGGTAACCTCAGATACTGGAATCAAATTAGATTATATTGAAAAACTATTGTGCAAACTGGATCCAAACAAAGCACAGGGAGCACATTCTTTAGGATGAAAAAGGGCCATTGTCAAATGTAGTACAGGCCTGGCACACAGCCTAAAGTCCAGCAACAGGCAGCTGAGACAAAGACCAGTTCTCAGTGGAACTTCCAGCCAAGGTCACTGTTCCAAAAGAAAGGGTTTCTGTCAAACCCCAGGAGGTAAAGTCTATCCAAGGATAAACAGCAGCCATCATCATACCTTGCCTGACTTTCTCTGGAGGCGTTTTTTGGGGGGGGTGACATCTGTTCCTCCAGCTGTCTGCCTGGTACACAATAATAATGGACAATCAAGGGTACAAGATTCCCTTCCAGTCCCAAACAGTTCCCCATATCCTTTCGCCTACGTGGCATCCCATCCCTTAAAAAAAAAAAAAAAAAAATCTGTGTAAGAAAGGTATCCTGCATCCTGTCACCAGACTTGAAAGACATGGGATTCTCTTCCAGGTTTTTATTTGACACCTAGAAATACAAAGGACCTCAGGCCAGTTTTTGATCTGAGTGTCCAAAATGCCTTTATCGTGGGAAAAAATGTTATCCTTGTCTGTCCGAAGCAGCCTGATGTGCTGTTTTGACTCCAGGATCCTTGTGTTTTGAGTAGGAAGCAGGCATTATTAGTTCTAGAGGATTCCATTCATCCTCTTGTCATTCCTGTGTGGTCGCCAAATGTGTACCTTTGATAAACAGATTTCAGGATTTAACGGTCTCCAGGGAGTCCTTAATCTTAATGTTTTCCTTTCTAGTAACTGGAGAATCTTGCAGTCTCAACTGACCTTGAGGCATCATTTTGTATTCAGTGGCTGTAATATAGATTCATTGCCAGCTGCTTCCACCAAATGGTTGGATACTATCTTATAAGTTTTAATTTATTTTCTTTTGTTAATTGGAGTAGAACACATCCCTGTAGACTATATTCAGGCTCTTTCAGGGAAAAAAGTACAAAAATGAAGACTCAACCCCAGAGAAAGTCAAACAGAATATACAGTGATAAAGCAGCATATATTCAGTTGTACAGTCATATTACACAGACTGTGCAAATGTAATTCAAATTGTACTACAGTAAACACAAAATATTGAAATTTAAAATAGCATGAAATTTTTAGAGCCATCATTGGATTATAATACTTGGTAATCGTTCAGCAAGACATCTACTCAGCTGTACCTGAAAACCCTAGAATTAATTGTCATCCATTTCAGTGATGCCTCATGCCAGACTTCACGTAAGGGTACTGGACTGGAAAGTCAGGATTCATGGTCTTGGAACGTATACCCTATGTCTCACCAAGTTAGGGAATCCAAATTCTAAACAGCACCTTCATTGGAGTGTGGGAACCACCAGTCTTACTATGGGGAACCCTTTTCAGTTACATACACCTGTAGACTTGGTCATAATGGACATGTCTGCTCTGAGGTGGGTGACATTACAATGGGCAGACAGTTCAAGGTGTTGGATCACCTCTAAAAACAAGCCTTCACATTGATATAGTAAAGGTGATGGCAGGGCGCTTGTAATTCTGAGACCTGTAATTGCATAGCTTGAAATTATGGGAAAACAACATAGCAAAATTAAAGGAATCGGAGAATGTCAAAAATTGCTGTTTTCCTTTAAAATGATTTTCTCAGGAGGGCCAAACACCCTGTACTGCTTAGTGAGTGTGGTGTGTGTGCGTGTACCTCCTACTAGTACCAAGTGCAATAATAATTTTTCTCTCATCTGCCTAGGAAGTCTTGGTCCAGAAACTGTATTCTGGACTCCTTTATCAGTCCCCCAACAATTTCCTTTGTTGATGAGGTTCATCCAGAAAGCCAAACTTCACAAAACCAAAGGTAATTCTGTGAACTCCTTACTCACTCTGTCAAATGTTTCCTACTCTTTATACCTCAACTGCCTGAGAAACATCTGAGATTGCACCCTCACTAGGCTGTACTGACCAACTCTTTAGACAAGCTTCGTCTGGGTACTCAGTGACCCAGGCCCCCCACTTAGCCAATCCAGAAGTTAGCTACAAGCATTTCTTTTCCCTTCTTGATAGTCAGATAATCTCTTCATTTCAAGACCCAAATAACTCCTAAGATCTGTAGAGATAAGTCAGCTTGCTTCTCTGTATGGACCACTGTCAGAGGATTAGACTCATGTCAGCCTCTGTCCAAGCTGTTTGACTCTCTGTGTCTGAGGCAGTTGGTTAAGGACTGAGCTGTTCATCTGCTGGCTTACATTTTAAACCTGTCTAACACTTCCATGCCAGATTGCACTCTACTAGTTGTGAATTTTTTAAAGTATGCAAGGCTTTTCTGAGGGGCATCTTATTTTTATGCCCCCCCCCCACACACACACACACACACACACACACACACTGTGGCAATCTTGTGTCCTCCTCCCAGGACTTGTACTTCATGCTGTACAAGCTGACATTACTTCCATCTGAACCTGCAGCTTCTGCTGAACTAAAATGTTTATCTGTAGGGTTACTGAAGGATGGATCCCTTATGCATGGTTAAAGTGATTAAGGAGACCATCAGTGATCAGTCCATTCATGTACCTTTTTTTCCCTAGATTATTCTAACCAGGGTATATATCTAGTCCAGTGTGCAGATGTGCAAGCGCATTTAAGCTTCAATGCTGAAAGAACAAAAGCTACCCACAGTGACAGCCTCTGCTTTATAGTGTTTCCCAAGAAGAAGCTTAGGCAGAAAAATCCAAGTATCCTTTAATCAGATGGCTAGCTAACTGCTTATAGTTTTGCCACAGTAACCATAACAGACTTCTCGCTACAGTACTGAAGGCTCATTGCTCTTGAGTAGCTGTTAAATCTAAATCTACAGTTGGAAAAAGCACAGCTCTGAATATCTGTGCAGCAGCCTCTTGTATTTTATCAAAGCACTACAAGTTGGATGTGCTGACCAGGTCTTCCTGTGGTGCCACTCATATGCATTGAATATTGCTAAAGGGAAGTGTTTCCAGGGAATTTACCTGGGACTCTGTCCTGCTGTTAGAGAGGATGGACTTTCTCTTATTAGATATGAAAGAGTGTGTGTCCATACTCCATAACATACTCACCTTGCCCCTTCTCTGCATAGTTTGTGTAAAGCTCCTCTTTTGTCCCCTAATTCTGCTCAAGTAGCTGCTTTCACACATCACATCAAATATCAGGATGGAGTTGCACAACAGACCACTATGGGATGGGAGAGGATGCTTATCAGTTCTACGAAAGTTTTAGAGGCTGAGTTTTTTTTTTTTTTTTTTTAATGAATATTAGTTATGTGTTGGAAAAAGGTGTATGGCTGTCCTACAGAGTGCATATTACAAAAAGACCACAAGCAAGACTGGGAAATTGTTCTTTCTGTTGTGAAAATGTATTAGCTTGGTGCTCAGATTTGAGCATTGGTTAGAAGATTATGCCTTGTGTATCATAGGACCAGCCAGATAGTCAGTTATAGGGGACCGAATGGAGAGACTGCTCCGAATGCAAGGATGCTAAATCAGCAAGCAAAGGAAAGTAATATTGCTGGAATTGAATTCGTCCTCAAGTCCTAGTGAGTACCTTCATGAGGTGGACCCTGTTTTTCATAAAATCGCAACAAGACTACGCTGATATATAGACTGTATTTTATATAGCGTACATCACGGACAGTAGTAGGTTAAAAGATAAAAAGATGGCTGGGTGCGCAAGACCCAGGATAAAAAGTGACCTGTCTTGCTAAGCGCACTGGTGCTAGGAATGGAAAAAAATGATAGTGTAGAATCCTCAAGACAAGGAAACATCCTTACAATGGGGCCAGGCCAGGCCAAGGGGGAGGATGTCCCCCCTGTTGTAGAAGGAAGTAGCAGTCCACAAAAAAAAAAAAATCACACCAGAAAAGAGTCATAAAACCGATGGAATGGACTATTGAGGATAAGAAAAAAATTCTGTATTGTTGCTATTATGCAAGAAGCCCAGAATTTCCAGACAGAAGATACACAAAAAGATTGAGAGAAATTAGATGAAATAAAAATACTTGCACAAGAAAAACTGTCAAGCTTCAAAGAAAAATCTGTGTTCATTGATGCAACAGATTTGTGAAAAACATTATATAGACCAAGAAACCTTAGGCCATTTGGAAAAAGAAGCAACTGAGTAAGTGTGAAAATATAAAGAACAAAATCTAGAGATTTTTGAAAGATGTAAAAAAGTATGGACAATGGGAAAGAAAGAGAGATCTGATATGGTGCAATATTTATTCAAAAGAAAAAGCCAAATTAATCAATATAAAAAAGCAGCCCCAAAGATATTCAAAGAGAAATACAGGCAAAGGCCTCCAGATATGGAAATTTTTACAATACAAAAACCAAGATCACAAAGAGGGAATGTAGAACAGAAGATTAATAAAGTAGAAGTTAAAAAAACGGAAGCTGAAGTTAGTGAATACTTGCAAAATGAGGGATTTAGTGTAGGAACTCTAACACAGGTTATATCATAGCATGATGTAAAAATGAGTCCCCCAAGTAAGGAGGAGCAGGAGACATCTGAGGAAGAAATATGGACTTGGGAAAGAGCCCACCCCTCCAGGCATGTCTAAAGGTCAGTTCCTTGTGCTTTCTCCTATTAACCTGGTGAACTTGGGCATCCCGAGGCAATGTAGCAAATGCCTCGTGTACACCAACAACCCTCTCCTCTTACCTCCCAACATTCAGACTTGCGAGAGATGGACTTGTGTATCCAAATTGGAAGCCACGCACTCTCCAGCCAAGACCGGAATAGCTGGTCAAGAGGAGACTGTCAACACTTGCACCACACCACATGGAACACACAGCCCTCCAGAACACACACCAGCACTGCCTTCACATAAAAACAGAAACCACACACCCACCTTCGTGGAAGTTCTCAGTAAAAATCTACCTAAACAGCAGAGACCCCCAAGGCAGAAACGCACTTGCCCACTGCAACACAACACTAATCACGAGACACATAACTCTCCTAAACAGTGTGCCACTCAACCAAAGCCCCTATGGCAAAACAGCATGCCCAACACACTAGTCATAGGTGACTCTATAGTGAGGCACACTGATGTCCCACTCACTAGGTTGAATAAGGCAAAGTAAGTCAGCTGCCTGTCGGGTATCAGGATCTGCCACATAACGCACACACTCAGGTCCCTCAACAACAGGTACAAATATGACTCTGTCACAGACTGGGTTTTCTTCATCATCCAACACAGTTATTTTATGGCTTGAAAGTCTACTGCTTTCCTTTCTGGTCTCCCTCAGCCTCGTCCTTGCCATCTTCCTCATTTTCCTCTGGCCCTATGGGATCTGGTGGAATAAGGAACCATACAACCAGTTCCATTGTCTCAACAGGGAAAAGATTTTTTATTCCAGAATGTTTCTGGTTCCTAGGAAGGAGAGGACAGGGAGGCCCCATTCTAGACCTTCTATATCAACACCTTTCTCAAGGTTCTATCTGGTTGTTCTCTTCAGACCCTTTCTCCTGTTTTGCTTCCCCAGGCTTTTCTAGTCTCCCTGGACTTTAAGGACACTTAACTCCATGACGTTCTTCGTGTTGCACTGTTTCAGTCATCCCACACGCACTCTGGTCCTTCAACAACAGGTACGAATAGGACTCTGCCATTGTACATGTGGCTGTGAATGACTTGAGACATACCTCCCTGGAGTACATGAAAAGAGACATGGAGGAGCTCTCGGATTATGTAGCTCAGGTGAGTATGACCCTAGCCCTGAGCAGCATCCTACCATCACCCAGAATGATACCACAGTACAACCAGAAAATGATTGATTTCAACAAATGGCTAAGTTTCTGCTGTCATTCTAAGAGGATCTAGTATATGTCTGCCTGGGATGACATGATTGACAGACCTTGATGCTTTGCCATAGATGACCTGCATCTATCACCCCTGGGCTTCCAGATAC
This sequence comes from Protopterus annectens, assembly GCF_019279795.1. Taxonomy (NCBI): domain Eukaryota; kingdom Metazoa; phylum Chordata; order Ceratodontiformes; family Protopteridae; genus Protopterus; species Protopterus annectens. The sequence continues at coordinate 376,086,296 of NC_056747.1, read as the reverse complement.
TAGCCAAGGCTCTTGCCACCCCTATAGTGCCTTTTTTATGCGGTGTACCAAAGACCAAATTACCACCGTAACAGCTGCAAACTAATGCAATTTGAGTGTCATGCTGCTCAACGCTAGAATTCTAAATCTGAAAATGCACTCACTCAAAGCACTCTTTAAAATGGAGAACATTGACATTTGTGCTGTAACAGAGACCTGGTACAAGCCAGCAGAAAGCACCCCTGCACTACCAGGCTGTAACTCATTCCACACCTTTCGGCCCCAGAACTTGGACCAAAGCTCCAAAGGAGTTGGTGTTTCCATATTCATAAAGGATGCGCACACCTCCTGACTGGTAGCCCAACATAACACAGCAGAGATACTTCAGGTGCAGCTAACATTGGGTAAGACAGCGGTTCAGGTCGTAGCCTGCTATAGGTGCCCAACCATGTCCCAAGACTCACACTCCACGTTCCTAAGCACCTTGAAAAATATTAGGGTCCAGCTTAACACACTCATACTGGGCGACTTCAACTTCCCCTCCATTAAGTGGAAAAACTACTCATGTACCAATACACTTGCCCAGGTTCCTATCAGATAGTCGAACTTCTGTAAATTCGTACCTCGTGGTCGAGACCAAAAGTTCGAATTTGCAGAAGTTCGAGCGTTTCAGCAGAAATCTCCGTAAGGGGAGGTTTCCATTTTGTTCAATGTGGTGTGATCTCTGAGTTGGTATATTTAAGTAGCGGGAGGGGGGGCAGCCCCCCACATGGAGGGTGCAGGGGGACTTGACCCCCTCCTTACAACAGTTTATTTTGTTTTCTTTTTTTTGTTTTTTATCCATAATCGAAGTTTTTTAACTTCGAACAGAATGGTAACATTCCATGTTCAAAGTTATTAAACTTCGACTATGTGATATAGACCCCACTTGCCCAATGTTTCCTGAAATTCAAAAATCCCAATGCCCTGGACCAGCTCATTCTTACCCCCACTAGAGGTAGCAACATCCTTGACCTGGTCATTGCTAACATAGGAGACCGTTGCTCAACACCAATAGTCAACTCCTCCCTGGTTAGATCTGACCACAAACTTTTTCTGAAAATCCACCCCCCCCCTTCCCCTGCAGAGGTAGCCACCATGAAAAACTTCTCCAAAGCTAACTTTGGGCTCCTAAAACCGGCGGTGGCTAACTTAACGGCACCCATGCAAATGGAGAATAGTTGCATGACCACCGAATCGTACACCAATGCTATGTACGAACACGGAGACAAATGCATGGATCTTGCCATACCCAATAGAACCAAGACTCTGTCCTCCAGAAAAAGGAAGCCAATCTGGTGGTCCCCTGCCATAAACAAACTCTACAACAGAAGGAGGAACTGATGCGGAATAAGGTGAAGTCCCAAGACTGGAAAAACTCCCTTATCAGCTTCAACAAAAAGTTGAAATCCCTCATCAAATTCTCTAAAGCTAGCTATGAAAACAGAATTGCAGCAGATAGTAAAGACAACCACAAGGCCTTCTATAATTATGTAAAGAATCTCCACGGCAATATCCAGATTTGCTCTGAGCTACTGCACAATGGTACTTCTATACCGAACCAACAGATTTTGCCAATATACTGGCCGACAGATTCATTGCCAACTTTACCCCCCCCCCCAAAGGACCAATCACAACACCAGTAGATTGCCAGGCACCCAGTACTACTGCTGCACAGGTTAAAACAGCACTGTCCAAGGTCAAGAATACAGCTTCTATGGGACCTGACAATATCCCTGGCTGTGTTCTATATGAATTAGAGTGAGCTGGCAGTCCACCTGTGTGCCCTGTTCAGTCACAGCCTCACCTCAGACTTTGTCCCTACCGAATGGCGCACTGCTACATTCATCCCTCTCCACAAAGGAGGAGCGACTACAGACCCTGGGAACTATCGCCCCATTAGCCTGATGAGTCTGATACGCAAAGCTATGGAATGCATCATGTACCTAATAAACAAGGATGTAGGCAATCTCCAAACTCTGGACCCCACACAGATTGGTTTTGTGAAGGGTAGATCATGCCTGCTCAACTTGGTCGACTTCTTTGAGTCAGTCACCAGAGCTGTGGATGAAGGCAAGATCGTTCATACAGCCCACCTTGATCTGGCCAAGGTCTTTGATACCATTTCCCACTCAGAAATCATAGAAAACTCACTAAACTAGGCATCAACCCCCTTTATCACTATGTGGGTTGCAAACTGGCTCACAGATAGAACTCACAATGTGAAAGTAGCTGACTGCAAGTCAGACTACCGACCAGTCACAAGTGGAGTCCCACAGGATTCGGTCCTGGGTCCTCTCCTGTTTATCTACTTCTCTGAAGTCCAGGCCAACATGAATGGACTCTGGCTGACCAAGTTCACAGATGATTGCAAGTTGGGAGCTGTTATTAACTCTCCCTGAGTGATGTTGACATCCTACAGAAAAGCCTCACTGAGATCAACGACTGGTGTCAGAACTATGGCCTTAAGCTCAATGCCAAAAAATGTCATCATCCCCTTTGGGAAAAACATGGTTCCCATGAATTACCACATCAGTGGTAGTCCACTGAACACAGAAGGCGTTATAAGAGATCTGGGAACACAGGTTGACAGTAACCTCTCGTCTGATCACCACATTGCCACTTTGGTCAGAAAGTCTTTCTATGTGACACATCTCATTACTAAGGGTTTTGTGTCCGGGAAGAAAGACGTCATTGTCTCCCTCTACTCTCCCCTCATTAGGCCAGTCATCTAGTACAATGGCCCATTTGGTATATACCTCACTAGACACCTGCAACAACTAGATAGGCCGCAAAAGTACCTCACAAAGAAGATCCTAGGCCTTAAACACTTGTCCTATATGGACAGACTCAAAAAAAGCTCCAACTATTCTCTGTCTCATGTTGCCTACTTAGAGGCGATCTGTGCTTGACATACAAAGCCTTGTCTGACCAAGCTCTGTTAGAAATGCTACATCTAAAGAAATCCCAATCTCTCCGCACCACACGCTCCAGAGACCTCATCCTCATTACCACAATCAACAGAACTTGCTGGAGGGACAGGTTCATAACCCAAAGACTGCCCATGCTATGGAATAAACTTCCCATGCAAGTCAAACAGAGCACCTCACTGGCCCTCTTCAAGAGAAATCTTGATAAGTGGATGGGAAATAGAAAATTCACCCCAGGATCACTGTAGTGGCTGTACTCTACAAAGGCACTGGGAACTAAGGTCGGATGGCACAATGCCAGGGTAATCCTATGGGCTAGGCTTGTAAAGGCTCCAATGCCATTAGCCTAGTACACACCTATGAACATGTAATATGATGCAATGGAAAAAGCAAAACTAAACAATATAAAAAGAGCGACACCAAAGATATTTGAAGAGGGATACAGGCAAAGACATCCTGACATGGGAAATTTGACCAGACAAAAAATAAGAAAACAATGAGAAAAAGTAGAAAAGAGGATTAGTAATGAAGAAGTTAAAGTAATAGAAACTGAGGTTATGTATTACCTGTGAAGTGGAGGATTTAGTGTAGAAAACTTGACTCTGATAACATCACAGCAGGATAGAACAATGGACACCGATATTAAGGAGAAACCAGTGGACCGGGAAGCATCTGATCAATTGCCATATGAAGAAACTTTGGAGCCTTCCATAGGGAACCAGTACAATATTCAGTTGGAGTTGGAGAACAAGTGAAGGAACAGGAAACTGTAGCAACCCTGACACAGTCAAGGTTGTGGAGTGATAGGCCAGTGAGTTCCCGTATGAAAGAGAAATGGATGACACAGGATGAAACTGAAGAGAATGTGGCACAGGAAGTTGGTCTGGAACTTTCCATAGAATGACAGCAGGAAATTTAAAGAATGTACCCTCACTTTAGAAGAAAATGATTTAAGAGAAGAGTTGCTTGATTTAATAGAGATGGACATATTAAGATCAATGAAAGAAATAGACTACAGAAGGTCAGTAAATCCCAAAAAGTTAGAAGTTTGATAAAACAAATGAACACCATAATTAGGACTGTTCGTAGAGATTTGTGCGATATAACAGAAGTCAATACAATATATTACTGTGCAGTTTAATTAATAACAGATAAAGTTTTACCACAAGAACACTGGACAGTAAGGGAAAGGACGGGGAGAAACTGAATGCCATTATGGAAGTATCAAATAGAGAAAACTGTAAAGCAATTAAGACCAGAAGTGTAGAGAAGGCAGATCAAAAATAATTAAAAAGATAGATGTGATAAAAGCAGCACACAATATTAAAACAGATCAGTATTTATCATGTACTATTGCGAATAAACTAAAAATATCACCATAGGCAGAAAAACTTAGAAAATATGTAGATAAATATAAAGGAAAAGTACAAAATAAGCAATTTATTGATGACCCAAAAAAGTTTTATAGAGAATTGGGAAGCAAGGCAAAAGGAACTGAAACGCCACCACAAAAAGAAGAAATTGATGCATTTTGGAGAAATATCTATGAATATCCTGTGGAAGATGCTAAATTGATAGAAAAGGTAAAAGGAAAGAATAAGAAGTTCAAATGTACAGGATATGAAATGGGATGAAGTAATGGCTAGAGAGACTGAAACAAAGTTAAGAAAAGCTCCTAATTGGAAAACCCCAGGCCCAGATGCAGTACCTAACTTCTGGCTAAAAGCATTAACATCTTTACATGAAGATTTAGCCAGTAGTAAGAACGGTTTATATGAGCACCATTAACAGACACCAACTTGGTTAACAACTGGAAAAGTAATGCTCCTACTTAAGAGCAAACCTGTAAGCTATCCTAAAAACTATAGACCAATAACTTGCCTTCCGATGACGTATAAACTATACACTGGAATTGATGCCGACAGAGTTCATAGTCATATAGAAGAAAACTCAATCATGGCAATAGAACAAAAGGGTAATAAAATAAAGTCATATGGAGCAAAGGATCATTTGTTATGTAAAATCATAATGGAGAACTGTAGAAAGGGGAAGAGTCTAAGTATGGCATGGATATATTACCAACCTATGAACCTATGAAAAAAGCATTTTTCAGTATCCCACATTCATGGATAAGAGTGCTTAAAAATGTATAAGATACACCCTACACTGATCAATTACATTACAAAAACCATGAAACAGTGGCAAATTACTTTGCAGTTAAGCAGTGATAAAGGACAAATTATTATTCCAGCGATAAAAATTCAAAGGGGGATATTCCAGGGTGACTCATAGTCACTGCTGCTCTTTTGACTTGCCCTTAACCCATTAAGCTGTCTGCTTAACAGTTTAGGTCAGGCTACAATGTGGCTGCCAGAAAATTGTAAAGACTTCCCGTCTTTTTTTTTTTTTTTTTAGATTTAAAACTGTATAGCTCATCAGATGAGGAACTGAAAGCACAACTGCAAGTGGTCGAAACTTTTTCAGGCATACCTGTCAAGTGTACGGATTTTCGCAGAATGTCCAGATTTTTAACTTATATTTTTGGTTCTTTTTTCATAAAATTGTGGCTTTCTGGAGAATTAGTGGCAAATCTTTAAAGACTGAAGTTAGAAAATAATGACAGACATTTGAGTTTTAGACTTCATACCCTTAAGAAAATTCATGCTAATGCAAAACCTGTTATTCTATCAACTTTCTAAGTTTTGTAAGAGCAATATTTAAAAATTGTCCCCATTTGTACCACTATCTTCATGGCTTTGTCCAGATTTCTTACTGTAAGAGGTTGAGGGGTATGTTTTCAGGTGATATAAGAATGTCATTTGGTCTTGACAAATGTACAACGGCAACCTTTAAACCAGGAAAGCTGCATCATCAAGAAAATATCAGTTTGGAACAGAAATGTGATATAAAAGAAACTGAGTAAGAGGGGGTGTATAAATATTTGGGAATTGATGAAGGAGCAACAGTAAAACATGAACAAATGCAAATAAAACTTAGGAATATTTTAGAAGCCTTAAATTAATACTGAAAACAACACTGACATCTAGTAACAAAGTCCAATTTGCTCTTCCTGTCATAACTTACAGTTTTGGAGTGATTGGCCCCAAAAGGTGTTGGATAGGTTTAACAGGAAAAAAAAGGATGCTTCATGCTCATCAGATTTATAAAAATTAGTGGATACCAAGATTATATATTCCGAAATAGGGATGGGCCTCCTCGAAATTGATTACATGTAAAGATCTGTAATCATGGGACTGTATGTATATATATATATATATATATATATATATATATATATATACACACTGACCTCACAAGACCCAAACGTAGTGAAGGTTTTGAAACATGAGGAAAGTAAGTCTGTCAGGTAGCAACTGAATGTGCCAAAAAAAAAACAAAGAATGTAAGTTGAAGAATCAGATGAGAAGGCAAGAAATGTGGAAAATGTATAAATATAGTTGCAAGTATAGAAAACTCTTGGAATAACCTCATGTTGATCAGGATCAAATGCAGGAAATGGTTAAGGAGAGGTGAATTTAAACCAAAAGACAAAAGGTTAATATTGGCGGCCCAAGATAGTGAACTATGAACACGCTGGTCTGCAACATCCATTAAACATGTCAGAGAAACAGGCAAATGTAGGTTTTGTAAAACAGAACTGGAAACAGTTGCATATCTTATTGCTGGTTGTATGCTAATGGCAGAAAGACTGTATACTGAAAGGCATAATAATGTGACAAGACTGTTGCATTGGGGATTGTGCAAACATTATGGTATTTAGGTGGCTGAAAAATGCTGGAAACATGAGCCACAAAGCATTATAGAAAATTAAGTTTATATCAAATGGGATCACCCATTACAAACAGTTCAAAACGTAGATGTGAGACGACCAGATATAGTGGTCCATGAAAAGATGACAGAAGTAGCATTAATCATTGAAATTGTTATACCTAGTGACTACAGTGTCTTGCATACAGAGAGGCACGAAGTCATAAAATACCAGAGTTTGCAGGCAGAAATGAGGGCATTATAGAAGAAGAATACCCGGATAGTTCCAGTAGTAGCAATGGGTCTTATTTAAAAAAAAAAAAGAATTTACACTCTTACTTAAATATGATACCAGTACATGTACCTCTGTACAAGTTGCAGAAGGAGTCATTAATGGGCACATTGCAGGTGCTGTGAAGAGCACTTCTGGGTAACATCAAAGATTGAAGTAATACTAATTTCATGAACTTTAATCGTACTTTGACTTTGGAATGGGGTCCATTACCGTCATGGTATTGGAAACCCAAAAGACTTGGAGAAATTAAAAAAAAAAATCAGTTATAGTATACAGTGCAATGGAAAGTATTTGCCCCCTTCCTGATTTCTTATTTTTTTGCATGTTTGTCACACTTAAATGTTTGAGATCATCAAACAAATATAAATTTTAGACAAAGATAATCCAAGTAAACACAAAGTGCAGTTTTTAAGTGACTATTTTATTTATTAAGGAAAAAAACTATCCAAACCTACATGTCCCTATGTGAAAAAGTAATTGATCCCTAAACCTAATCACTGGTTGTGTCACCCTTAGCAGCAACAACTGCAGTCAAGCATTTGCGATAACTGGCGATGAGTCTTTCACATCGCTGTTGAGGAATTTTGGCCCACTCTTCTTTGCAGAATTGTTTTAATTCAGTCATATTGGAGGTTTTCCAAGCATGAACTGCATTTTTAAGGTTATGCCACAGCAGATCAATTGGATTCAAGTCCGGACTTTGACTAGGCCACTCCAAAACCTTCATTTTGTTTTTTTAAGCCCTTCAGAGGTGAACTTTCTGGTGTGTTTTGGTTTATTGTCCTGCTGCAGAACCCAAGTGCGCTTCAGCTTGAGGTCACAAACTGATAGCCTGAAATTCTCCTTCAGGATTTTTTGGTAGAGAGCAGAATTCATAGTTCCATCAATCGCAGCAGCCCCAGAACATCACACTACCACCACCATGTTTGACTGTTGACATGCTGTTCTTTTTCTGAAATGCTGTATTACTTTTACGCCAACTATAACGGGGGACACACCTTCCAAAAAGTTTAACTTTTATTTCATCAGTCCAGAGAATATTTTCCCAGAAGTCTTGGGTATCATCAAGATGTTTTTTGGCAAAAGTGAGATGAGCCTTTATGTTCTTTTTTGTCAGCAGTGATTTTCACCTTGGAACTCTGCCATGCATGCCATTTTTGCCCAGTCTCTTTCTTATGGTTGAGTCATGAACACTGTTCTCTAGCTGTTGTTCTGGGTTCTTTTGTGACCTAGAAAAAAACGGCAACAAATAAATACATGCGAATCTCCAAAACGGACAGACCCCTTCACAAACCAGGCACAGTTTTTTTGTGACCTCTTGGATGAGTAGTCGCTGAGCTCTTGGCATAATTTTTGTAGGCTGGCCACTCCTGGGAAGGTTCACCACTGTTCCATGTTTTTTTCCATTTGTGGATAATGGCTCTCACCCTGGTTCGCTGAGGTCCCAAAGCTTTAGAAATGGCTTTGTAACCTTTTCCAGACTGATAGATGTCAGTTACTTTGTTTCTTATCTTTTCCGGAATTTCTTTAGAGCGTGGCATGATGTCTTCCTTTTTGGGATCTTTTGGCCTACTTCATTTTGTCTGATAGGTTCTTTTTAAGTGATCTCTTGATTCAACAGGTCTGGCAGTAATCGGGCCTGGGTGTGGCTAGTGAAATTGAACTCAGCTTTCCCAAAAATATGATTAATCACAGTTACTTCATGATTTAACAAGGGGGGCAATTACTTTTTCACATAGGACTGTGTAGGTTTGGATAGTTTTGTTCCTTAATAAGTAAAATCATCACTTAAAAACTGTATTTTGTATTTACTTGGGTTATCTTTGTCCAATATTTAAATTTGTTTGATGATCTGAAACATTTAAGTGTGACAAACATGCAAAGAAATAAGAAATCAGGAAGGGGCAAATACTTTTTCATTGCGCTGTAGATATGTTACAAGAGCCTATTTTGAAAACTTTCGGTTGAACGAATACCGCTCAAAACTAAAGTCACTACTGTTTTTTTTCCCCCCTTGCATGTAGGAAAATAAAGACCAAGATAAATCGTAAATATTATGGATGTTATTGGTGATGTTACTTGTTGATTCCTGGATAATATGGCAGTTCCGGTTTCAGTAGTCCTTGGCTTAGCTGTATATGGTATCACTGGTACGTTTTCATTTACCAAAGGTCTTGAGGCCAGCAGGACCTGGGCAGCTTGGTATTTAGTTTCCCATGGCCGTCTAACTCCTTCCCTTTTCCCACATTGTGCACAAATGATCACTCTCCCGAAAGCTTTTGATGTGTGTAAGTGCAGTGGCAGTTACTGGCTGTTCCAGGCTGCCATCTATTTTAAGAAGTGTTTTATCGTTATTTTGTTAAGTTTTGCTGATGATCTGTGTTTTTATCATTGGGTATGTAAGGTTTGCAAAGTTGTGTGTTACCTGGTGTTCCTGTTCCACCATTTTCTCCCTTTTGCAGTAAGAATTATGCTGCAATACAAACAAAACATTACAGATGCCTTCAATTGACTTAGCTTGTGTTGTCATTCAAAAGGGGCATAATATATTTCTGCCTGGGAGGGGATGATAGACTGTCCTAACTTCTTTGCCAGGGATGACCTGCACCTATCCCCTTAAGACTTTTGTGTATTGGCTAAGTCCTTGTTCTCCACCGTAGTGCCTTATTGGTTAAATCCTTGTTCTCCACCATAGTGCCTGTTTTAAGCAGTGGTAGTTTTCTAAGGCTTCCAACATAAAACAGAATCTGGATGATATGGTATTGCTGCTCAGCTACAGGAGCCTAAACAAAAAATTCCACTCCATGCATTCCTTACCCTGAAAGCATTGATGTGTGTATCATCACTGAGACCTCGTTCAAGGCCAATAAGAGCAATCCATCAGTGCAAGGTTTCAATGCCTACCACACATTCAGGACCATCACATTGGATGAAGCCACCAAAGGCGGCAGAGTCTCCATATTCTTAGAAACAATTTTACCTCCTGACTTGTTAGGATAACAACGTGGATCTCCTCCACATCCATCTTACTGTTAATAAAACCCCTTATCATATTATATCTCACTATAGGATCTCCGCCCATGTCTCCCTCAGCCCATGACTTCTGCCTAACAAGTGTGGAGTCCCTATGCATTACGCCGACACCATTCTCCTAGGGGACTTCAAATACTTGTCCTTTAACTGGATGACTTATGCAACTTCAAACATGTAAGCACAGAAATGTCTGGACCTCATCAATACAAGCTCTCTGGACAAGCTAGCCCACACCCTAACATCAGGCAGTAAAATCCTGGACTCTGGTTCTTATCTGTATGGGATAGCTTTGGACCCCCAGCAGTTGTCACTTCCACTCTAGTCAGATTGAACCACAGAACAGTCATAGATACCACAAGACTGAAGCAAGAGGCATTCTTCAGTACCTCAGCATTCAAGATTATGAGAAGGTTAACCTGCTAAAACTGAGTGACGACTTAATTCAGAATCTCCTTCCATCTTGTTGACCCCTCTGCTTATGCTGAATCCTTTACTGCCAAATTCCATGGCCATGTAAAACAACTGCAGAGACGTGTCTGTCTCCCTACAAAGTAAATACAATGCCAAATTTAAGAATAAACCTCTATGGTTGGAACCCGAATGTAAGCAGGTTCTAGAGTCATAGCTGGCTTTAGGCACCAGCGAACCCTGCTGTCGCTGGGGGCCCCCAACCACAGTAAGCTGTCTTATCATGATATTTTGTAATATGTCTGTCAGACAAACAAAAGCTAGTACAGCGATACTGTGTAGCAAGCAACAGGCTTTATAATTCAGTTGAATATTCTATGACCGACATAGTACCCCTGACTTCGTTATAGTCTAGTAGAGGACATTCACTCCACTAAAACGAACAGCCAGCTTAGATACTTGCAATTTCCATGGCTGCAAGGGAGCCCCCTTAATCATCCTTGACTGCGTGGGGACCCCACAAAAGCTGCTGTTGGTTGGGGAAAATGAGGAGAAAAAAATGAATTAATTTCCTGATTATGCTCTTTAACCCGAATAGGTCTGTGAGGTGTCCCTGTTAGGTTAAAGCTAATAATGAACTTAAGCAAGATGAGCACTAGAGATATCAGCAGTGACTGATACCAGTGCAAACCTTGGAGTTTAAGAAAAGCTTATGCTTCTGATCTTCAGGGATGGTTTTCCCTTTCAGGGAGTTTTTTAAATACTGGCAGAATACCAGGTATTACAACTTGCAACTTCTTGCAGAAAATTTCAGCAGAATACATATAATAGCAGAATAAAGGTTTAAAATCAGGAACACATTTTAATAGTTGTAATTCAATTAAAAAGTTAATAGTATAACACCTTTTGCATCAGCATGCATTTTTTGGACAGTAAGTATGAAGCTGACATCTGGATTTATTGACTGTCTGTAATCCTAAATGATTTACAAGCAAATCAAACGTTTTATGAAGCATAGAACAAAATTATGATAAAATTCAGGGAAAAGTCTGTGAAATCTGGGACAGTGACAGGTTTGCATTTCTCCTCAGTGAAGTAAATAAAAATGACTTAACCTTGCTGCTGTTTGATGACTGTTAAACGGCAGTCACTGATCTGGTGTGCCAACACCAGTGTTGCATAATGTATTGCTGAAGTAAGTACAAAACCAGTATTGCTATGGCGTGTGTGTGTGTGTGTGTGTGTGTGTGTGTGTGTGTGTGTGTGTGTGTGTGTGTGTGTGTGTGTGTGTGTGTGTGTAAAAACTATCAGTGATTTTTATCTGTGCACACACCCAGTAATGCCAGGCAAAGAATATTCTTATGAGTATCAGTAAAAAATGTAGCTAATAATTATATTTCATAGGTAATGAACATAATATATCACGTCATTCAAACACTTGGATCTTCTAATAGTCTGGGGTCCC
>NC_056747.1:376024379-376069379 GCF_019279795.1 Protopterus annectens | reverse complement strand
TTGCCTCCCCTTGACAAAACCACATTGATTCATATCTGTCGATTTTGGCTTCACTTTTACCATTCTTTTGGCTATTATAGACATAAACACTTTATAATCATGGTTTAGTATAGAAATGGACATGTATTGAAGCTGGATCTGATGGATCTTTACCCTCTTTAGGTATTACAGCTACCACCGCTTTCTTCCAAGATGTTATTTCGCCTCCACTTAAAGTACTGTTAAACAAAACCTTCCAGATCTTTATCAGTTTTTTTCCTTCTAGCTTCCAAACTTCCACAGGAATACCATCTATTCCTGGGGACTTTCCTGTAGATTTGGTTATACATTACCATTTTTATCTCATCTCCTCCTATCCTAACTGTTAGTAATTGAGCCTCATCTACCTCTAACCTTGGCATATTTCATTTTTCCATAAACATTTGTAATCATACTTTTTCTTGATTTCCATATTTCTCTGCTTTATACTGACTGTCATAGAATTTCCAAAATATTTCTCTTACCTTCCTTGTTATAGGCTCCCTAAGCTTGGCAACAGCCCTTTCTACTTTCTGTTGCCTGAGCCGCTGTGCTAAAAGTTTTTGTGTTCTAGAATTATCAAAAAACAGTTGCTTAACAGCAATCTTTCTGAACCCATGCATATTAAGGTTATTCTTTATTTTATGTTGAGCATTCTGCAGTTGCTCCTATTCTTGTTCTGTGTTAGTCCACCTGTTCTGTAATGCATCAACAGTTGTCAGTCCCTTTAAGTAGTTTTTGTTACTTCTTAACCATATCTCCCTTTCTTTTATTTCCGACCTATTTTTAAACTCCACTTCAGTTTTATCCCACTCTCTAGCTATATTTTCAGAAGAAATTTCTGTCTTCTCAAATAGCTCCTGAACAATTTCCACTACTTATTCCTGAAATTTCTCACTTTTCAACAGATAGGTGAGAAATCATCAGTGTGCCATTTTTATTTTAGTTATTTTCGGCGCATGTTCTGAAACAGTTAATGGATGTGTATCAAGACTTCAGTTAAATGTTCCTGTGAAATGCAAATTTGGTCTAGCCTAGCCCAGTTTTTATATGTTGGGGAATAATATGTAAATTCACTCCAAACTCCTACTACTAAAGTCACATCTTCCATGCTAAATATTTTTTCTGTTCTCGTCCCCAAGACACATCTCCACTGCTGCAAATCAAATTCCACTCACCACATAAAAGTAAGAAAAGAAAGCTGATTATTTCTCCCAGAATTTTCTTAAGCTCCATTAGAGCGGTTTCAAGTGAAATATAAATACATCCCAATGTAATCATTCTCCCTTGCCAGTAGCCCCTTAGTACTACAAATCTATCATTGTTATTTTTTTATCCTCTTATATCACTATTGGAGCTCCTCTTGCAGTTAATATAAGTACTCCTCTTTTCATGTGTCCCAGATATTCTACCGAATAACCATCCTATAAACCTTTCTTTATCAATTGCATGTGTTCAGTTCTTTCCATGCGTGTCTTCTGTAACGTAACTATTTGCACGCTACATTTGTTACATCATTATATTAAAAAGTTATTTTTCTTACCTTTTATGTACAACAGCTTTTGTTAAATGGCCAATTCCATTTTTTGTGTTTATATGCATACACTGTTTGGCAGGTTGAACTTTCATACAATTCTTTGTTGTCATATCCATTTGCGCCTATGTCACATCTTACAGAGCTTTTTTGTTTTACTGAAAGCCATTAAAAAAACATCCCCAATGCCCCTAAAACATATTAACATAATACTAACACACAAAACTATGTACATCTTAAAATATTGAAGTTTTACCTTCCTAATGGGAAGAAATGTCCCAAACTGGCAGCCACACTCACAAACTTGAAGTAACCTAAAAAATAAAGTTATCCATGCTAAGACACGTGATGCAGCTTGTGCTTCTACTAAGCACTGTCTGGTTTTGTCTTATCTTTATACCTCTCCCAGCTGAATGCTTTCAGAGAACATCATCTCCTAGCCAATTTCTCTTTTTCTAGCCAGTTTTTCTTTATTAGATTGTAGCCAATGTCTATTCTCCCAGCTGGAAAAATGCTTGAATGCTTTCAGAGAACATTATCTCCTAGCCAGTTTCTCTTTATCAGATTGTAGCCAATTTCTATTTATCAGATTGAAGCCGATTTCTCTATCAGATTGTCTCCATGAGGACCATATACAGAATTACTAATAAACATATATGTATTTGCTAGAAAAAGTCCTATAATATTCATTATTCTTTTTCATTCACTTGCTTTCTCTTAAAACTTGTTACTAAATCAAGCTAAGGGCCTTAATGTAGTTATTCCCCCATGCAATAATGAAAAAGCACATACATTTTTCCTGTGGCATGCTCTTTTAACCAGACTGTTTTTTTTCACATTACAGTGCCTTCATTTTTAAAACTGAACAAGGAGAGAATAAGGGAGAAAGAAAAGGGGGAAAAAACAGGAGCATCTGTTCAGAATAGTATCGTCATTACACTTAAAAATAACTTAGATAAACTTTACTTTATAGCACGTAAAGAAAATCATACACTATTAAAATAGTACTATAAAGAAACACAGTTTGTTTTACTTAGTTAACTTTCTCCCTCCTGTTCTCCTCCAATAAGTATTTTTCTGAACATTAATGCCATAAAGTAAGGAATGTACTTTAGAGTCCCCCACAAGTCCAGCAAAGTCCAATATTTCCAGATTTTCTTTTTCGGTCATATTTCACAAATAGTTATTGCTTGGAAATTCCACATTTGTCAGTTTCCAAGTTACTGGTTTTATTCCTGTTTATCTCCATCTCAGAGAACCTATCTTTGCTTCATTTCCAGTGTACTGTCGATTCTTCTAGTTAGCTCTCATGCTCCCTTTCTTGTCTCCAGCATTATCCATTGAAACATTGGAAAAGGTTTCAGTGGCACAGTCTCTCTCTGGTTTTTATTACCAGAAGACCACAAAGCAGAATCTCCTTCTGTTTCACAGCTTACTTTTTGTTGGAGAAACTTTTGTATTCCTTCCTTAGCATGTACTTCATCAAAAAATTATTTTCCCTCCAGGGAAGAATATTTTGAAGATAGCTGGGTACAGCTGTCTGAGTCTCACACCTGCCTCTCAGCATTCCCTGAATAGTGAAATAACTTTACTCCTCTTCTGCCTGGTGTGCAATGAGTTATCGTTCTCCACAAACAATCTGCCTTCTCCCACTTTTGGTACATTGTCGTTCTGCCACAGTTTTGTCAAAATCAACTCCTTCTGCTGGTATGATTGTATCTTTACTGTTAAAGGTCTAGGTTGCTTTCTCATAGCCAGGTTTGGAGCATACACACAGTGTGCACTTTCAGTTAAAAACTCCTGCTGTGGAATACCAGTTCAGTTGCTTATTTGTGTTTTCATAAAATTAATGCATTCTGTTCCTTCCAGCTTGTCTGGTACAGCTGAATATATCATGTTTTCCCTACGTGCTCTGTCCTGTAATTCTATTTTTTTTCAAAGATCTCTTCTTGAGCAGTCTGCTATTCAGCCAGCCCTTTCTTCATTTCCACCTCTGATTTTTGCAGTTTTATCACCTCATCTGAATATCTGTTTAAAGCATCTTCCATTTTTCTGGCCTTTTGATGTTTGAGTTGATGTACTCCATCAATGTTTCATTTATTTTAACCAGATCCATGTGCAGTTGTCTTACGCTTTCCTCTGGGTTTACTGGAAGTCATGTCTGGAGCTTGCACTGCTGTTTGCTGAACAGCTGCAGTACTTTTCCAAGTCAGTGTTTTTTTCTCACCTTTTGTAGCTGATTTTCCTTCAGGTCCTCTGTATTTATTTGTTTCCTGGCATCCAGGCAGTACACTCACTAGCCAGTTACTGAAATTTACCAAGAAACACAAAAGCCCACTGGCCACGTCACACTGGGAAAGCTAGAATTAAGCTGCCAATCAATGTGCAGCCATCTTTTTAGTCCTACTAGTGCCCAAATTTAGTATAAACTTCACATCCATCTGAACTCCTACATTCCCAGATCACATACTTGTATGTATCCCTCCCCCTTGGATCTCCCAAGAACAAGTCCTCAAGGCACTACCAAAGATTAAAAATCCCTATTTCCGTGAGGCCAAATAACATACCTGGCTACCTACTTGTCAGCCTTAAGCAGGACTTGTCAGATCCCCTACAGGGGTCATTCAGTATCTGCCTTAAACTGGCTTTGTGCTGGATGAATGGAGGAAAGCAACAGTCATCCCCTTACATACAGTTTGCATCAACTGGCCCAGGTAATAAACCCACAAGTCTGACCAGCCTCATCTTTAAGGCTGTGGAAAGGATCCTTGTGGAATTAAATAAGAACATAGGCAACCTACAAACTCTTGACCTAAACCAGTTCAGATTTGCTAAGGGGGGGGGGTCTTGCCTACTGCTTCAAATAGGTTACTGAGGAAATGGATGAGGGCAGGATCAGTACACACCACATCTCTAGACATTGCAAAGTCATTCAGCATCATCCCACATTTAGGCATCATGATAAACTCTCCCAGCAATTTGGCTCACAAATAGAACCCAAGAAGTTAGGATGGGTGGCTGTACCTCCTCTAAAAGACCTTTCACTAATGGTGTACCATCAGTGTTTGGGTCACTCCTGTGCATTTGCTTCTTGAAGGTCAAAGCAAATTTTAAGGGTTTATGGATGACTAAGTTAGCAGATGTTTGTAAACTTGGTGCCCTTATAAATTCCCCAGGGGGTGCCAGGGTCTTCCAAGAGGGCCTTTTCGCAACAAATAGGTGATATCAAAGCCATGGACTAAAACGAAAGGCCAAGAACTGTATAATGGCATACATCAGCAAACATGACCACCCTTCTAACAATCACATTGGCAAAACACCCCTGAAAGTTGTTCCTGTAGTGGGGGATCCAGAAGTCTCGATCATTAATGAACTGTCCAGTGATTATCACGTAACTGTTATTGTAAGGAAGTAATTTTTCATTGTACAGCTTCGGTCTAAAGGTTTGGCATCTTGGTCCATGGATGATCTTCGAATATAATGCTCCTTTCAGCATGTACCTTTCCAAACATTTGGAACAACTAGAACAACCACAGTGATATCTCACAAAAGAAAAATAAATAAATAAATATGGTTTACTATCATGTTCACGAAGTGCATTCCATTGTAAATGACAACATCAAAAGACGGTTTTCAAAGCGAATACACCTCATATGGAAAGTCAGCGAACCACATCATCGAACATCTAATACATTTACTCCAACGGGCACATTTCCAAAACAGTGAATGTCAAACTGTTGCTATTAACATGGTTTAACAAGGGAACAAAACAATGTTTTTATTTTCAGCATACCTGTTCGACATTGTAAGCATTCGACAGAAGGCACTTTGTGGACATGATAGTAAACGTATCATATATATATATATATATATATATATATATATATATATATATATATATATATATATATATATATATATATATATATATATATATATATATATATATATATATATATATATATATATATGTATATATATATATATATATATATATATATATATATATATATATATATGTATATATATATATATATATATATATATATATATATATATATATATATGTATATATATATATATATATATATATATATATATATATATATATATATGTGTATATATATATATATATATATATATATATATATATGTATATATATATGTATATATATATATATGTGTGTGTATGTGTATATATATATATATATATATATATATATATATATATATATATATATATAGCTATATATATCAGGGGCCAAGGTTATAAACTATGGTGACGGTCTCAAAACTTTGTACTTTTTTTAGTAACGTACAAGCTACTTATAGGATCTCTGGCTTGTGTGCAAGGCCTCAACAGACCCTGTCCTGTCGGATCTGTTACCCACATGCAAGTCTTGTGGTAGTGTAAACACCCAGTCCAGGGTTCTCCGTCTCTTTTGCAACATAAACATCACATGCTGGAGGGATAGAGTTGTATCACTGAGTATACTGCTCCTATGGGACTGTCTTCCACTCTGTATAAAGTTAAGTACTTCTCTCACTCTCTTCAAACAAAATTTGGGTGACTGTATAGGATATTGTAAATTCAGTCCCCCTCCAGCTTAGCACCCATGTCCCTTATGGAGAGGGGCAACAAGCAGATACGCCATTATAGCCTTGTTTTGCTCACCACTAGTTATTCATACACAATATGTAAGGGTTAAAAAAAACTGTTATGGGGAATGGAAGGCTGGGCTTCTATAATTCCTCCCAGATCAGTAGCCTGGTATGAACTTGAAAATGGAAGAGTCCCTCTGGGCTTAAGTGCCAGTCGTACATCTATTTTTGCTATTTTAGATTCTGCTGTCGTTTTTCTTCAGAGCATATCAAAGTTGTTCTTCATATTTGTCTTTCTTTTAAAATAATTTTTAGCGTTGGTAAATTTGTAAATGTTGGTGTTCATCTATATATATGACGTGCACTGGACTTTCTGTATTTTATATATAGAACTTGCTTTTCTTTTGATCCTCTCAACAGCCCAGTTCTGACCTTAGTGTCAGTTGTGCTTGTATCTCCTCCTTTTACTTTTGAACTCTGTAGTGCCTCGTAGTCAAGTCTAACCTGGTTCTTAGGTTCTAAGAACAGGCAAAGGCTGTCATTAAGAAGTATCTCCTTAGCCTTTTAAATTTGTTGAAGGTGATGGTTTTATGCTTTAACGTTCTTTGGGATCATTTTATTCTGTTCCAGGTTGAATAAAACTAGTTCACATTTGGGACAGCTCACCTAACTGGTTTTGTCTTTGCTGTCCATTGTGGTCATGCCTTGGAGCACTTTTTCAGCAGTTTACCCTGGATTTTGCTTTTACCCTCTTAACCCGTCTGGAACACTTTTAAACTAGCTCTGTGTTGAATGGAAAGTTTTTATTTGAAGTCTGTTAGCAGTCTGGTCTGGCTTCAGTGTCAGTTGTAGTATTATGTCTTTTGGAATTAGATAGTTTGATTACCTCATACCCTGCTTTGATGTTGGTGCCAGGATCAGATGCAGAATGCTTCTTGGAGTATCTTTTTATATTGCAATTGATGTTGAAGTGTTTATCATCAGCCCCCTGAAAGCCTTGACCTTAGCTCCACAGTGTGACTGTCTCCTTCACCCAGAGTTTGGTGTCCAAACTTTCTGCCCATTTTCAGTGCAGGTTGGCACCAGGAAGAACATTATCAATAGGCACCATTTGATGTTGAGCTGTGGACACAGAGCCCACTTCTGAGTCAAGTTCATATGTACTGCAACCTTTTCAGTGTCAAGGTGGGTTGATGGTGGACACTCTGTGGTGCCAAGTTAATTTATGGAGTTGAGCTCTTTGGCACCAATGTGTTTTTTTTTCTTTTTGGTCATATGCATTCTTCACCTTTGACCTTAGAAGTTTCTGTGTTTCTAGAACAACATTATTGCTCCTTTTCTTGACCCCAAGGTTGTAGTGTAAGGAAATCTCAGTGATCTCACTAACACTGTCTTAAGATATGGTTTCTGATACCATTTTCTTTCTGTCCTTATTTTAGTGTACCCTCCCACAACCAGCAATTGATTCTTGAATTCCTGCTTATTATGGCAATATGGAATGTAGCTTTGGCATTTTTTTTTTTTTTTGTAGTACTGGTGTTTTTTACCTTAACTTTTTCCTGTCTGAGCAACTAGGGAAGCTGACTGATTTCTACACCAGCTATGTCTGTACCAACCCCACTTTCTCTCTGTGTCTTTCTCCGTCTCTTTTTTGTTTTCTCCTTCACATGGAGGAGAGTGCAATCTGGGTGCTAAAAGTGAGCTTCTCACTGCATTCATTTTCTACAGGGAGTGATGCTTTACATGTGGCAGAAGACTCTCTGTTGCTGTCCTGTAGGCACGTGTCACTACATAGGTTTTGCCAGGACCTACAGTTGACATATGCTACAGGTGGTGCTGTGTTATATGTCCCTTATGATCATTTAAGCTTTCTTCAAGATCTGTAAGCTGACCTATTCTACAGTTTTCCAAAATCTCTCATCCTCTTTGTCCTGTTTGGAGGATGTGTCTGTTCAGTAGGTGGTGGGATTGTAGTGGTGCCTGTCTCTTTTCAATCTTTGACATATCCTGTAGTTTATACAAGAACTCTTGTCCTGCTTCCTGTCCCAAACAGGGTGGGGTCCATTTGTGATTTTACTCTTGGGATTCTTATTCTTGAAATTGAAGGATTTAATGTCCTGCATTCCTTTATCTATACCCATTGGTGTATGCTTCATGCCCTAAATGTTTCCATAGACATGTTCAGTAGGTTGATCACACCACTGCTTTCATTACTCCTCAGTGGCGGTGAGCTGTTCTTCTAATCATCTGTTGATTATTTATTGCCTCATCTGTTTATTGAGACCAGAGAACCTTTCTTTTGAATTTGCTGTATGGACACAGTCGGGCATTTTTCATAGCTAGACTGATGCTTTGTTGTATCCCACTACAGTGGAAGTTGAGACTTGTCTATCCTGTTATGCAGCTACAGACCCAGTTGCCAGGATTCCTGTGACAGTGTGATTTGAGACTACTTCCACATCCTGTTGTCACTTTGATCCTTCAGGAACAGCTACAAATTTCGTTGCCATGGTTCCAGTGCAAAGGTGGTCCATCCCATCCTTACAAAATCTGATCTGATTTAGTGTCTACAGCAATTGTTCCTGTCCTTGCAGGCATTCACATCCCTTTTAGTCTCGAGGAGTGTGCTTCTTTTCCTTATATTAAATGTTCACAAGATCTTTCACCTGCTCAGCTTAAGAAGGCAGGGAATGAGACCTTTTTAAATCTCGTCATTCACTCAGTAATCTTTCTCATTCGTTTTTCTAGGGAGTTTGAAATTTGTCTCTTCTGAATCTGTCATCAGTGACAGAGTTGTAGATGGATATGTTGCATATCTAATCTTGCATATACTTTGCTTTCTTCGAGAGTCTCAACAAAGAATGTAGACTGGATGTATGTAACTTTTTGGTTCTATTTCAGTCCCCTTAGCTGTTCCATAATTGATCACTACCTGGGATCAAACAATGCTTCACTCCTATCAATATGTATCACTTTTTTTTTAGAATAGTTTACAGTCTGTTCACCTTCTGCACTACAACTTTTTCAGTGTTTATAGTGTCTGTTTCTTGGCTACCATCCATTGTATCTGTTCCCAAGCTGTTTACTCCCTGTTTAACCACATTACCACTAGTCTGGCAGTTAGCATAATGTGAATTGGATCTTAATCCCTGGAGTCTGGGTCCAATAATACTTTTTTTCATGAAATTATAGCAGATGTGTTCATATTCATCTTCCTTTCACTTTTCAGAGATTAGTAAGACAGATACTTATAGTTCAGGTCTCTCTGTAGATGCTATTTTTGGAGATAAGTTTGTTCAGATATCTCCAAGCTGAGTCCTTATGGACAATGCTGTCTTTCAAGGTAAACTTTGTAATGATCAATCTAGGAAGTTAATGATTGGGAATCTGTCTTTTATAGGTAAAAAAAGATGGCCCAGTCCCCTTCCCATACAAAAGTTACCTACTTAACGTAATAACAGCTATATAAGACTAGGTCTGCTTTTCTCGGAGAGCTTTTTCTCTTCCTGGCTTTTTTGGACTTCACCTTCTGCAGACTAACAAACATCTAAAGTGCAGTTCTTCCACACACACACACAAAATTGTGGGAAAAGGAGGTTTTAGTCAGCCTGGGAAAGTTTTAGGTGTTTACCTACCTACAGGACTTTAGCAGCTCAAGAGAAATTTGTTCTTGCATACCTATTTTTGTGGTAGGTGCATTTATATATATATATATATATATATATATATATATATATATATATATTTATTTTAAGTAAAAGTGGAAGTCTGGGAGGGGGTGTTGTACAAATGAACTAAAATATCCATCAGAAAACAAAACAGGTTGATTAACTTATTTTCCTCTTAGCTTTACTAGAACTCTTTCCACCAACTTTTTCCAACATGCATTTCCTTTTTATTCTGTTGTATTCTGTCACTGCTTTACTTTGCCTGTTGTCTCCCCAGTCTTGCCATCTTTTTTTCCTTGTTATTCTCCAGGGTTGTACTTAAAGTAAATGCAACAGTGCTTTAAATACAGCTTGACATAGAAGCGATTGTATTACTTCTGGTATGTATGTTGTGGATTTGGCAACATGGCAATTTTCTACTACTTCTCTTAAACTTACCCTTAAGTCATATTTGACAGAAGATTAGAAACTGGATTTACCATTTGTATTTTCTAAAGCAGTTTTGTTTATTAATGTAGGGAAGGAAAGTATGGGCATGCAGCTTGCTTCGGACTGCAGCCTGGCTGCTTACTTCCAGATGGCACCCGACAGATTGGTGTGGCTGCTATGGTGGCCAATTTCACAAAGCCAACACCTGAGGCCCCTTCTTTGCTGCAGCATGATGAAGTGGAGACATACTTCCATGAGTTTGGGCATGTGATGCATCAGCTCTGCTCTAAGGTAAGAAGCAACTGCTACTTCAGTGAGTAGAATGCATAGTGAAATTCAGATGTATTGAGTTCATTACAATGGCAACAGTATTTGCTACATTTTTTCAGTGTTTTGTATCCTGTGCATGTTGTCAATACCAAGTCTTCTTAAACTGCATTGTGAACATTGTGTCATTGCCTGTGTTATCACATCTGTGCCAGACTGCCTACACTAGCAAATATCCTGTATACCTTTAAAGAAATACAAGTGCATTGTGCAAATTCTGTTGTAACCTGATATGGCCATTCTTGTGGACTCTTCTGGTATTGGAATGTTTGATTTACACTTGGCCTCTGGCCTTACTGACATGAATTGTGTGTAGAACGCTTGTTTTTTCCCTTTCCTTCCAGAGAAGAACAATGCACATCCTTTGGCTTGGTGCCCATAAAAACAGCAGATCTTTACTTCTTTAATAGGAATGTGAGTTTAGAGATGCTAAGCTGTTTTGTTACACAGAAGAGTGTGCTGACTGCAACCAGCAGGATAACGTAATTGAATTAAAACAGTGTTGCTTTGATTACAGGGGTTCTGTAAAAGATGCAGCAGCAGCATTGTTATGAAGTAAAAGCATAAGTTATTATTTTCTGTTTGCTTTTGTATTAACCACCTTTGTTAGATTATCACTAAAAATGACATGGGCACTAGTACATTCATAGGAAAGCAAGCAAGCCATATTAATTTTTTATGTTCATGCATTATGCCTTGCATAAATGTTTTTTTTTTTTAACAGTTATTCACCCCAACATTACATAAATTGTTCAATTCCTGCCTTTCCTTAAACCTCACTCCTCCTGAACATTATTCTGCAGTTCTTCTTCCCACAAATTGTATTTCTGTCTTCTTCTTACCTTTTTTAAAGGTTTCACCTCAGTTCTTGTATCTTCTTTACAATATTCAATAGTTAAATTACAGTTGGTTTAAGCTTGGTTTCTATTTTCTAGTAATTGCCTTTTTGGCACTTATTAGCCTTAAACTTAGTGAGGCCTAACTATGTATTGTGTCAGTTCAAAAGACTAATTTCCTTAGTTATAACCATTTGCTCCTACAGCATTTCTAACAAGAGCAATCTGTAGGGAAGTTTTAAAATATGCCATTTTGTTACATTCCCAAAAAACATATTCCTAGATGTTCTTCGTGTTTCACTGTTGCAGTCATTACATTTGGGTTATCCTGCTGGCAGGTTGCCCTCAGTTGACCTGAATTCCAAAGTCTTGGGTCCTGCGTCGGTTGCTGTCGCCTCTTCCCTGACATCAGGTTGTCAGAGGTATAAAAATGCAGCCGATGCCATTTTATTCAGTCTTTCTTGCCGCGCAGTGCCCGAAGCAGAAGCAGTTCGCAAGTGCCGGTCGGCCGACTCCTGAGATTTTCGTGTTCGAGTTTCAGATCCGAAGTCTTCATTAAAAGCTAAGTACCCCGTTGGGGAAACTTTTTTCTTGCTTCAGACCGATGTCAGAAAAAGTTAATAATTGTATTTCTTGTGGGAAGCAAATACCTCCTAAGGACTTTCATTCTTACTGTATTCCTTGACTAGGCCCTGACCACGACGTTGCTAGTTGTCAGTTTTGTGCTAGATTTAACCAACACACTATTAAGCGTCGGTACGATTTTGCATTAAGCTATTTTGGGCGAAGATTTAATTATACAATGTCGTCGGATAGCCATCCAACTACCGGAGTTCACAAAAAACGCAAAGAAAAAGACAGGCAACCGAGGTCCAAAACCGACGACAAAGCTTCTCCTAAGCAAGTCGCCGGTTCTCAGTGAGGCGCGTTCGCAGCCCTTGACACCTGCTACTTTAGAGTCGCAGGCTGCTACTGACTCCCACGTGGAGTCAGCCAGGCTGCAGGAAACTCAAAGTATTGGAGCCTCGGGGATTATTTCCTCAGATGGGTCTGGAGCTGCTGAGCAGGCATCGGCTTCTGAGGGTGTATTCAGACCTAAACAATTATATATTAAACCGACTTCAAAGACAAAGACTAAAACACCTTTAAAGACAAAGAAGCAAGTTCACCAGCCACAAGGACAGGCCTCCATGCCCAAAAAACAGATGCTCAAAATGGCCGAAGACTTAAGTACCTTGATCAGGGGTTCCCATCCCCCTCCTGATAAGAGGCCTAGGCAAGAGACAGACTATGAATCTTCAGATCAGGTTTCCATTTCTTCTGATTCCTCTTCTGATCAGGAATATTCTCTTCCCCCCTATGAGGATTCTGATGCTGAAGAATCAATTCCTTCAGCTTCTCCTCCTGAGGACTACTCTTTTGGGGAAACCTTGCATACCATGAGGGAGCACTTCCACTGGGAGAGCCAAGATTTTTCAGAATCTAAGAAAAGGCTCAGAGACTTCTTTTTACTTTTTCAACACAGGCCTCTAGCTATTCCACCTGTGTTGGACATTGTAGATGATGTGTTCTTGGAGTCCAGTCTGACCCCTGACTCTTTACCTCCAGCTCCTGTTAAGCCGGACAGATACTACAGGGTCCCTGACTCTCATAAATTCCTTTTCAAAAACCCTACTGCAGACCCAGAAACTATTTCTCAGGGTCCAAAAGGGGTCGAGGCTTCTACTGCAAAAAACACTACCCCCTCTGATAGGGATTCTAGGGCTCTGGATAGATGGGGAAAAACTATTTACACATCTGCTACTCTGGCTATAAGGGCCTTAAATTGCCAGTTTCATATGCTCACATATCAGCAATATATCATGACACTGCTTAAACAGAAAATGATGGCAAATTCTGAATGTGCAGAAAACAAAGAAATACAGGATTTATTGCATGCAGCTGAACAAGTTGGAAAGCATACTTTGCAATGTGGTTTTGATTCTCTGGAGGCCTCCTGCAGAGCCGCTGTTACGGGTTCTGTCATTAGGAGGCATGCTTGGTTAAAAGAACAAAATCTGCCTGATCATGTTAAAGCAAAATTATTAGATGCTCCTTTACAACATGATACCTTGTTTGGTGTTAAGGCAGAAGAGGTGTTAAAGAAAATGGAAGACAATGCTAAGTCTATGCAAACGGTCAAGGATTTCTTAAGGTACAGCCATCTAGGTTTAGCAGACACTGGCCTACAAAGAATTGGTCCTTTCCAGTCTCAGACAGACCTCAAAGGGGCAGATCCAGACACCCTAGAGGCAGATCACAGCCACAAGGATCCTACAGGTCTAAGCAGTGGAGTGCCTCTACCTCCAAAGGTGGAGAGAACAAATCACAGTCGTACAGGAAACAATCCCATTGACATCCCCCTGCCTGCACCCAGCACTTATCTTCTGGCAGCACCCTTAGGGGGAAAACTAGCACTTTTTTCTCAAAATTGACACATTATAACCCATGACAAATGGGTTCTAGACAGTGTCTCAAGGCTACAAGTTTCATTTCCATACCCTACCAAGGGCAAACCGTTGCCAGACCTGCCAAAAAATCAATGGGCAGAGGCTCAAAAACAAGTCGCAGCTCTCATTGACATGAGGGCTATTCAACAAGTGCCTCAGCAAGAGCAGGGACAAGGATTGTACTCAGGACTGTTCTTGGTACCCAGAAAGGACCAAGCATGGAGACCAATACTGGACCTATCTATTCTAAGCACTTTCCTGGATATACCAAAATTCAAGATGTTGACCTTACAGCAGCTTCTGCCCATGCTGGGCAGCAAGGCTTGGCTCGTGACTTTAGACCTAAAAGAGGCATACCTGCATGTCCCAATCAGACAAACATGCAGAAGATTCCTCAGATTCAAGGCTGGCTCAAAGCATTACCAATTCTCTGCACTGCCCTTTGGCTTATCTACTACTCCCAGAGTCTTCACAACGTGCCTGGCACCAGTAATTGCTTACTGCAGGCAAAGAGGAATACAAATATATCCTTACTTGGACAACTGTCTCATACAAGCAGAGAACAAGGACATTCTACTATAGCGTCTGACGTTTGTGATAAGACTTTTAACATGCCTAGGGTACACAGTCAACAAAAAGAAATCAAAACTAGTACCCTCTCAAGAGATAATATTCCTGGGTGCAAGCTTAAATACAACTGCCCAGATGGCTTTTCTCACTCCAGACAAACAAAGGCAACTGACTACCTATTTCAAGGAAATGGCAACAAAGGCCCAGTTATCTGCAAGAAAAATTCTGCAGGCTTTGGGCTTCATGGCATCCTGCATCTTTTTAATTCCATATGCAAGACTGCATATGAGGAAATTCAATGGTATCTAAAAAGTGTTTGAACGCAACATTGCCACAGTCTGGAAACAATGATTACTCTAATTCCCTGCCTGCAACAGGAGTTTCGATGATGGGCAAAGGCGTGTCACCAAAACAAGGGACAGCCATTCTCACTACCCCCAGCCAGGCAGAGCCTAACGACGGATGCATCAGATTATGTCTGGGGGACACACATGGCAGAGGCATTCAGGGCACCTGGTCCACAAACCAAAAGCATCTACATATTGATCAAAAAGAGATGCTAGCTGTTCAAAATGCCCTGACAACCTTCAAGGACCTACTTCATCCGTGGCAACTACTGATAAAGACAGACAACACCACGGTCATGTGGTACATAAACAAGCAGGGGGCACTCATTCTTATCCCCTGTGCAGACTAGCCATGGCTTTATGGGACACAGCTTTGACTTACCAAGTTCATCTGCAGGCACAATTCCTGCCAGGAAAGGAAAACACTTTGGCAGACTAACTAAGCTGAAACCTCATGGATCCCCACGAGTGGCACCTGGATCCACAAGTCTTCAGCATGATGACAAAGAAATGGGGACGCCTGGACATAGATCTGTTTGCTTCCCCTCAAAACAATCAACTAAAAAGATTCTGCACAAGGACTTATCACAGACAAGCTTGAAAAGTGGACGTCTTATCTTTCAACTGGACAACCCTATCAGTATATGCCTTTCCTCCACTACCTCTCCTCCCCAAGGTACTCCTAAAGGTCAGGCAGGAGAAACCAAAAATGATTCTGATTGCCCCAGACTGGCCACGCCAGTACTGGTATCCGATCTTAAGGAACTTGTCACAATGCCCAGCCTGGACCTTACCTTAAATACCTCATCTACTGTCCCAGCAAAACAATCAGATTCTGCACAGCCAACTCAGGACCCTAAACCTGGCAGCATGGCAGATAATGCAGCCATGCAAACCACACCTCTCAGTAAAGCTGTGATGGATGTCATTATAGAAGCCAGAAGGCCTAGTACTAGAAAATCCAATGCTGGGAAATGGAAGAGATTTTGCGCTTGGAACCAAGCTCAAGGAACTGATACAGCTATCCCAAATATTCCTCAGATTTTGCAATACTTAACTGAGATGCTGGACAAAGGCCTATCTTTCTCATAAATTAAAATCCATGCCTCTGCCATTTTGGCTCATTACAATACAGAGCCACCACTCTTTGCTCATCCTTTATTAAGGCAGTACCTCAGAGAAGTCAAAAACTTAAGGCCTCCAAGGAGAACGCCAGTACCTGCATGGGACCTCAATTATGTCTTGGAAAAACTCACCTTACCTCCTTTTGAGCCAGCTGCTACTGCAGATATAAAATTCTTATCTTGGAAAACAGCTCTGCTCCTAGCAATAACTTTTGCAAGACGAGTTTCAGAGCTACAGGCTCTCATGGCCGTGGAACCCTTTATCTTTTTTTATCCAGACAGGGTATCTCTGAGAACAAACCCTACTTTTATGCCTAAGGTGGTATCCAGTGTAGCCCTTAACCAAACTATTCATTTGCCAACCTTTTATCCAAATCCACAGAACAAGGGAGAGAAAATTCTGCATTCTTTGGACATACACAGACAACTTAGATTCTACTTGGACAAAACTAAAGTTTTCAGAAAGACAGAACAATTACTGGTGGCATATGCCACAGCATCACAAGGAAAGGCTATCTCCAAGCAGACTATTTCAAAGTGGATAGGTCACTGCATTCGTTTCTGCTATTCACAGCATGGCAAACCAGTGCCTAAGGGTATTAGGCCACATTCAACCAGAGCTGCAACCACTTCTGCAGCCTTTCTCAGGGGAGTACCAACCAAAGACATTTTAGAGGCTGCCACTTGGAGTTCAGTGCATACCTTTACAAAACATTACAATCTGCCTCTTTACTCTAAATCCAGGGCAGGCTTTGCCACTGCAGTTCTGCAGGGCCTCATAGCCGCTCCTAATGCTGTTTAGCTCCAGCCCCCCAACCATAGCTTTGGGACTCAACCCAAATGTAATGACTGCAACAGTGAAACACGAAAAACATAGTACAGTTGTGTACACTTACCATAAATGTAGATGTTCGTGTGCATTCACTGCTGCAGTCCAGGTTACCCACCCACCATCCCCCTTATTTCTGCTGGAACTTATCTTTACTTCTCTAATCTATACAACCTAGGTGGTGTATTTGCTTATAGATGAAGGTAAAGCTTATTTCTGCTGCATGTACGTTTTGTTTACATAAATTTAGCCTACCCTTTTGGGGGCACCTAACATCTGGGGCAAGAAAAACTGAATAAAATGGCATCGGCTGCATCTTTTATACCCCTGACGACCTGGCGTCGGGGAAGAGGCGACAGCAACCGACGCAGGACCCAAGACTTTGGAATTCAGGCCAACTGAGGGCAACCTGCCAGCAGGATAACCCAAATGTAATGACTGCAACAGTGAATACACTCGAACATCTGCATTTATGGTAAGTGTACACAACTGTACTTTACCTCTCTCTTTACCATCACACCATCAGTAAATTCTCTGACGTCTGCTTGGGGTATAAAAATGCAGAATTTGTCTTTTCTGTCTGCTTCATCTTGTGGATTATCAGATCCAAAGCCAGCACTTAAGAATATTCAGCTCTGATGAGCTACATCCTCTCCCATAATGCTGTCCACACCTAAATCTCCTCAGATCTTGTTTGCCACTCTTCAAGATCAGGCATATTCTTAGAAACTCCTCTTACGATAAGTGACCATTACGTTTTGCTACTACAGCCTTCTAGTTGTCCGCTGCATCTTCCAGGAGATAATAGAGTTGCTAGTTTCTTAACTTCATAGTGTTAGTTGGTTAGGAAACAGGAGTAACAGTAAGATCATCCTTATCTGTTCACTTTTAAGAGTTGATTTTAGAAAATAATGTTTTTATTTTTGAAGATGTATTCAGTAGGGACAGCATGTGCAGATTCTTATGCAAATGCTGTCATTGCACAGAGGGAATTTGATTTTGTACATAATAATAGATAATTTTATTTTATTTATTTTACATTTGTTAACCAGGTATAGTCAGGCTGGGCAAGTAGCCCGTTTTCAGCAGAGACCCGCTCCATAACAATAGTACAGAAAGATTACAAATTTTTTTTAAAGATTTACGGACAATGTACAAAAAGTTTGACATTTGCCAATACTCACTATTTACAAAAAGGGGAATGTAAAACAGAAAACATTACATTTCTTAAGCCTTACAACAGACAGTAATATGAAACTCATTAGATATGTAACTAAAAACCATTGTGGTATTTTAATTTGGTAGAAGCAAGACAAGAAGATAGCAGAATAGAAAACATTTGATCGAAGGCATGAGAAACTAGCCAGGAGTATTACAGGAGCATAGCCATTGTTGAGTAAAGTATTCATTTAGGAATTTTTTTGAAGCTATGACGATCTGTGCTTTTTAAGATACTCTGGAGTAATAGGTTCCACTGTTTGGCTACTTTGAAGGAGAAGAGAGTGTCACCAAAATAATTATGGGACTTTCTAACCTTGAGTATAAGTTTTATCGGATGATCTAAGAATCCTGGGGTTGGTATTTAGTTGCACCAAGTTGGTGAGTGCAGAGCAGTGGTGAGCTGATTGAGCGATAACATTTGGAAATTCAAGCCAGTGTAGCTTTTGAAGACAAAGGCAATGATGGGTCCTGTTGGGTATATTAGCAGCAAATTTTGCTATTTTGTTATAGCAGGAGTCAAGTAGATGTAAATCAGACTTGCGCAGTTTAGTGAAAAGTTGAAGAAAGACAGTAACCAAGAGTAGATAGGAGATGGGATCTCGCTGTGGCTAGTCTGGCATTTTGAGTAAGGTAAGGTTTGGCCCCATATAGAGCACCAAGTTTGATGTGAACTGTCTTAATTGTGAGTGATATGTGTTTATTGAATGTTAGGTTGTTGTCTATTGTGACACCAAATAGTTTTGTTTGGTTAACTGGTTCTATTATAATGCCATTAGTGGAGTTAGATGGAGAGAGGAGGTGGTTTTGCTTTCAATTTCCTGTTGGAGATCATTAATTTTGTTTTGTTTGGGTTTAGGATGAGTTGAAGTTCATTTAGGTAATTTTCAGTATCTAGAAATGACTTTTGCAGTTTATCTTGGAGTTCTTGGGGTGTGGGAGCAGACTAAATAAGAGTAGTGTTGTCAGAGCTATTGAATGATAGAAGCAGATTTAGTGGCTGTGTTTATAGACTATTTGTGAAGAACCCCAGCAGAGACTGGGAGGAGTGTGTAGAGTTTATTATCCCATTTAGTTTCCTGTTGCCGATTAGTAAGGTAGCTAAAAAAAAAACAGTTGAGAGCTGTAGAGATGAGGTTGAAGGAGGCTAGAATGTTGAGTAGAAGTTGGTAGGATGCCGCATCAAAAGCTTTGGACATATCAAGGAATATAGTAGAGATTAGTTGTCCATTGTTTTTGAGGAGGTTAATGTAGTTAGAGAAGTTTGTGTTTTGGACAGAAGCCGTGCTGTGAACTAGATAAGAGGTCATTTGTAGTGAGGTGGTCTAGGAGCTGCTTATGGTTACATTTCTCCAAGATTTTGGCTAGGGGTGAGAGAATGGCAATGGGCCGATAATTAGAGAGATCCATAGATGGGCCTCCCTTGTGGAGGGGGAATGAGATGGGATATTTTCCACAGTATGGGGACATATTATTCTGCAATATAACAATTAGCAATTTAGTTTATTATAAACGTTTATTTCATGATCTGTTTATTTTGTGGAGAGGAACTATGGAAAATGTTGATAGGTTTTTAGTTTATTTACAGAGCTACTTCTTTGTTGAAGTTTAGTTGTAATTATTCATGTTCTAAGATTGATTTTTTAGATGTTTCTGTAAGTAAGGATGACCTGGGTCAATTTGAGATTAGAGCATTTAGGAAACATTGTAAACGTAATAATATTTTACACAAATCTAGCATGCATCCAAGACACATTACTAAGAATGTTGTCAAAGGACAAGTACTTAGAGAGATGCATCTTCATAGTAAGGATATACCAGCAGAAGGAGCCCTTGAAACCACTTATCCGTGGTCTGTTTCAAGAGGTTATTCTCTGTCTGAAGTTAGTCATATGAGGGATAATGTGTTTTCTTTGAGAAATACTACATCTAAACCTTATTTTAGTGATCAAGATATGGGTATTGATCCCACTTCTTCCTCATTACATCAGCATCACGTGCGTTTATTATCGACTCATTCCAGTGAAACAACAGAGGTGTGTAATGTTACTAGGACATACTGGCCAGATGTTCTTTGTGTTTTATGGTTGCAGTCATCACACTTGGGTTATCCTGTCAGGGGTAGCCCTCAGTCGGCCCGAATACCAGAGGCTTGGTATTTCTGTGTCGGTTGCTGTCACTCCAGGACTGACGTCAGGTCGTCAGTGGTATAAAAATCGGCAGCCAACGCCATTACATCAGTCTTTCTTGCCAAGGAGCCCAAAGCAGAAGCAGTTTGCACGAGTGCCAGTCGGCCATTACCTGAGTTTTCGTTTCCGAAATTGAAGTTGAAGTCTTCTAAAGCAAAGTACCCCATTGGGGATCCTTTTTCCTTGCTCTAACCGATGTCTGAAAAAGTAAACAATTGCCTCGCCTGTGGAAAGCAAATACCACACCGAGATTTCCATTATTACTGCATCACCTATTTAGGCCCAGACCATGATGTCCCTCACTGTTGGTTTTGTGCATTGTTTAATGCCGGAACTATACGTCATCAGGCCCTTATCGTAGCTAAATACTTTCGCTGTTGATCTCCATATTCCGAAATGACTTCGGTAAGCCATCTGACTACCGATCTTCCGAAAAAAAGTAAGGTTAAAGACAGAGACAGACCGCACCGGTCCAAAACTGCTAACGATGCTTTCGTTAAGCTAGTCACCAGTTCGCCAGTACTCTGTGAGGCGCTTTCGCAGCCCCTGATGCCCGCTTCTATGCATTCGCAGGCCGCTACAGAGACTTGTTCGGAGTCCGGACTCCTGATACTCTACCTCTTGCTCCCAGGAAACCTGACAGGTACTATAGAGTCCCTGACTCACACAAATCTATTTTCAAAAATCCTACTGCTGACCCAGAGGTCATCTTCCAAGGACCTAAAGGAATAAAAGCAACCACAGCTAGGAATCCTTCCCTTGGACAGGGATTCCAGAGCTTTTAGACAGATTGGGTAAAAAAGTGTACACCTCGGCAACTCTTGCCATTAGAGCATTAAATTGTCAGTTCCACATGCTGAAATGCCAGCAAAATACTATGGAACTTACTAAACAAAAATGATCTACCTTCCCTGACTATGTAGGAAATAAGGAATTACAGGAGCTTATGCATTCTGCAAGCCAAGTTTGCAAGCATACCCTGCAATGTGGGTTTGATGCCCTAGAAGCATCCTGAAGGGCAGCAGTCACAGGTTCTGTACTTAGAAGGTGTGCTTCGCTTAAGGAACAGACCTTGTCATACCATGTCAAATTAAAATTATTGGACGCACCACTGAACAAAGACAATCTGTTTGGCACCAAAGCAGAAGAGGTTTTGAAAAAGATGGAAGAAAAAGCCAAGTCTATGCAGACATTTAAAGACTTTTTGCAAGTCCAGCCTCCAAGATTCAGCAGGCATTGCCCCTCAA
This sequence comes from Protopterus annectens, assembly GCF_019279795.1. Taxonomy (NCBI): domain Eukaryota; kingdom Metazoa; phylum Chordata; order Ceratodontiformes; family Protopteridae; genus Protopterus; species Protopterus annectens. The sequence goes on along the minus strand of NC_056747.1, from coordinate 376,047,952 downwards.
AACATTGATCCTTTCCGGCCCCCCTCAAAGCCACCACAGACTTGACTTAGGGGAAGCAGCCCCCCCAGACAGCAGTCTCAGGGTATGCAGAGATCTAGGAAATTGAGTACCTCCACTTCTAAAACAGGGAGTGCTAAGCCACCCCCTTATGGAAAGAATTCCAAATGACTTCTCAACTCCACCTCTCACCTCTGCCCATCTGCCTGTGCCCCTAGGAGGAAAACTTGCCTCCCTTGCAAAAAACTGGGCCTCCATCACCAATGATCAATGGGTCTTCAACATAGTCTCCCAAGGGTACAAGTGTTATTTCCACATGCTGTCAACCCCAAAAGGGTTCCCAGATCTTCCTCCAAATCAGTGGGCAGAGGCACAAAACCAAGTTCATTCCCTGCTCTCCATGAGGGCTATTCAGCCTATTCCTGCAGAACAGATAGGCCAAGGTTTCTATTCCAGACTTTCCTGGTACCCAGAAAAGAGGGGCACCTGGCCCAATCCTAGATCTATCCATTCTAAACACCTTCCTGGTGGTACCAAAATTCAAAATGCTCACCCTACAGCAGCTTCTCCCTATGCTGTCCAAAGATGCCTGGTTAGCCACCCTAGACCTAAAAGAGGCCTATTTGCACATCTCAATCAGAGACTTTTGCAGGAAATATCTATGTTTCAGGACAGGATCTATGCATTATCAGTTCTCTGCACTTCCCTTTGGCTTATCCACTGCTCCCAGAGTTTTCACAAAATCCCTGGCTCCAGCCATTGCCTTTTGCAGACAAAGAAATATTCAAATTTACCCCTACTTGGATGACTGCCTGATTCAGGCAGACAGTCAGGAAAAACTGTTGAAACACCTGACATTTGTAAAGCACCTCCTAACCTCACTGGGGTTGCACCATAAACGAAAATAAATCCAAACTAGTCCCCAGTCAAAAAATTGTATGCCTGGGAGCAAGTCTGGACACAGCATCCCAGATCGCATTCCTTACTCCAGAAAAACAAGCCTAACTGACAGGCTACTTCTCACCACCTGAACCCAGTTATCCGCAAGGGAAAATCCTGCAAGCAATAGGGTTCATGAGCCTCCTGCATATTACTAATTCCATATGCCAGACTGCACATGAGGAAACTTCAGTGGTACTTAAAAAGCCTTTGGTGTCAACATTCTCAGGACCTGGAAACTATTATACCTGTGATACCTTGTCTAAGGAAAGATTTTCTGTGGTGGGCAGCTGCATGCACCCACAACAAGGGACTTCCCTTTTCACAACACCACAGTGATGTGGTACATCAACAAGCAGGGGGGATCCCACTCTTACCCCACTCTGCAGGCTAGCCATGACCCTTTGGAACACAGCCTCAGCCATGCATATTCACCTGCTAGCACAATTCCTGCCAGGCAACCAAAATTTTGGGTTAATTTTAGTCTTTTAAAAAAAAGTCATTCCCTACCTTTTAAAATTTTGGATTAGGATCAAATTTTAAAAATATTATTGTCCCTTATTTTTTCCTGGTTTTCACCCAATTTTAAAAAATTTTTTTTGGCTTTTTTTGAAGGAGAAATTTTTAAACAAAGCAAAGGAGTTGCTATGCGCGGTTTGCCTCATGTTGCACCCATATTTGCTAATTTGGTGATGCTGGACTGGGAGACTAATTATGTATTCAAAAGTGAATATTTCTCCAACATTATGTTTTACATGCTTAAGATTTTTAGGCGATATATTTATTTTATGGAAGGGATCAAATGATGATATTATTAAATTTGTGGAATATATTAATGATACCACCAATTTTTTAAAGTTTACCGTGAATTTTAGTGACAGGGGTATCGCATATTTAGACACATATGTTTACAAAGAGCAGATAACAATCGAATTTGCCTCAAAGGTTTATAGAAAGAGTACACATTCTAATGATTATGTGTATTACACAAGTAACCATCCACGTCATATATTCAAGAATATTATAAAGGGACAGTGTATCAGGGGAGTTAGGATGTCCTCCACAAGAAAGGAGATGGAAAATGAGATGAAATTAATCAGACAACTCTTCTTAGATAGAGGATATCCTATCCAGCTTATTGAAGACATTATTGTTTATGTTTCTAATCAATGGAATTGCAAGTATATTCCTTTATTAGGAAAATATATATCCAATGTGAAGAACCAGGATCAACAAGAAACAGCAGTTTTCCAGCAGGTAGAGTGTGTGTTCTCACTTACCTCATACACCATATGTCGACCCAATTGTATCAAGGAAATATTGACAAGGCATTGGGACCACTAGTGACAGTATCGGATGTATATAAGGAGAAAATAGGACTCTACCCTCAAATTGTATACAAGACTGCCCCTAATTTAAAGAAATTACTTGAACAAGCAGGGAATGACGGAAGTATTATTAATAAATTACATATAACCCTACTAGGAAATGTGGGAGATGTAAACAATGCAAATATATTAACAATCAGTCACACATCAAATTGGAAAATGTGAATGGGACTAAGATTAAAAGCATGAACGGTAATTGTAATACTACACAGGTGGTTTGTTGTAAAGTGTATAGAATGCCCTGCATTCTATATAGGAAAAACCGAAAGACGATTGAGGCAACGAATCTATGAACACTATTATAAGATTAAATGTAAAGATTTGAATAATGCACTTTGCAAACATATTAGTGAGGCAGGGAATAATCATTTATTCCAGTTCTCAATTATTGATAAAGAATATATAAGCTCATTAGGTGGTGACTGGAAAACCAGATTAGCTTGTAGAGAAAGCAATTGGCAAATGTTAACAGATGCTACAACTAAACCTGGCCTCAATGATTATATTAGTATAAAGCCATTTCTATTAATGCGATAATCATATCTGTCTGAATTAAACATTACTTATATTATTCACATTGGTTATACCATTTTACACAGTTTTTATATAGAGTTTTTTACATATGTATTACATGATTTTTTAGTGTGTATATATAGTGTTTTTCGAATTATTACTCAATCCACAAGTATATTTATATCTAGTCATGAATTTTACAGCATATTAGTATACATGTTACACATATATACTTAACATGTTATCATAGACATAAACCAGATAATTCTTATAATACAATATTATTTATGTTTTTATTGATAGTAGCTAGTAAAATATGGAAGTTGATAGGAAGTGAGAGACTGCTATTAATTTAGAATACAGTATATAACATAGGTAGAAGAGAGACTTTTAAGTATTTCAGTTATCAAATTACATTTTATATCGTATTTATGTATTTATTGTCATTTATTTATTATTTATTAACATAATTATGTATTTATGGACAGTTGAGAGATCGTTCTTTATATGTAGAATTATATACATTGCATTTTGACACATTTTATCACAATTATCTCATCTATTTTTAAAGATCGTGAAGGATATCAATTTTGACATTATACTAAGTATTTGTACCTTTAAATGTTCCTGCTTTTAAACATGTAATGGTGTTTTGGCGCCAAATTTTACATAAAATATGGAGTAGTAGCTGAAGTTATCTGTTCTGATGAAGTCTGCCTTATGACAGATGAAAGCGCTTAACATATGTGACTTTTGGAGTGGAATATGTACTTGTCGTGAGTTATTCTGTGTGTATTAAAGCTCTTTGTTGGGAAGCTGCGTAAGCCTTTATTACCGCTATACAGACAAGTCGGGTTTCATCTTTGTGAGTGGATTTTGTTTACTCATTTAGGAAACATTGTAAACGTAATAATATTTTACACAAATCTAGCATGCATCCAAGACACATTACTAAGAATGTTGTCAAAGGACAAGTACTTAGAGAGATGCATCTTCATAGTAAGGATATACCAGCAGAAGGAGCCCTTGAAACCACTTATCCGTGGTCTGTTTCAAGAGGTTATTCTCTGTCTGAAGTTAGTCATATGAGGGATAATGTGTTTTCTTTGAGAAATACTACATCTAAACCTTATTTTAGTGATCAAGATATGGGTATTGATCCCACTTCTTCCTCATTACATCAGCATCACGTTTATTATCGACTCATTCCAGTGAAACAACAGAGGTGTGTAATGTTACTAGGACATACTGGCCAGATGTTCTTTGTGTTTTATGGTTGCAGTCATCACACTTGGGTTATCCTGTCAGGGGTAGCCCTCAGTCGGCCCGAATACCAGAGGCTTGGTATTTCTGTGTCGGTTGCTGTCACTCCAGGACTGACGTCAGGTCGTCAGTGGTATAAAAATCGGCAGCCAACGCCATTACATCAGTCTTTCTTGCCAAGGAGCCCAAAGCAGAAGCAGTTTGCACGAGTGCCAGTCGGCCATTACCTGAGTTTTCGTTTCCGAAATTGAAGTTGAAGTCTTCTAAAGCAAAGTACCCCATTGGGGATCCTTTTTCCTTGCTCTAACCGATGTCTGAAAAAGTTAACAATTGCCTCGCCTGTGGAAAGCAAATACCACACCGAGATTTCCATTCTTACTGCATCACCTATTTAGGCCCAGACCATGATGTCCCTCACTGTTGGTTTTGTGCATTGTTTAATGCCGGAACTATACGTCATCAGGCCCTTATCGTAGCTAAATACTTTCGCTGTTGATCTCCATATTCCGAAATGACTTCGGTAAGCCATCTGACTACCGATCTTCCGAAAAAAAGTAAGGTTAAAGACAGAGACAGACCGCACCGGTCCAAAACTGCTAACGATGCTTTCGTTAAGCTAGTCACCAGTTCGCCAGTACTCTGTGAGGCGCTTTCGCAGCCCCTGATGCCCGCTTCTATGCATTCGCAGGCCGCTACAGAGACTTGTTCGGAGTCCGGACTCCTGATACTCTACCTCTTGCTCCCAGGAAACCTGACAGGTACTATAGAGTCCCTGACTCACACAAATCTATTTTCAAAAATCCTACTGCTGACCCAGAGGTCATCTTCCAAGGACCTAAAGGAATAAAAGCAACCACAGCTAAGAATCCTTCCCCTTCGGACAGGGATTCCAGAGCTTTTAGACAGATTGGGTAAAAAAGTGTACACCTCGGCAACTCTTGCCATTAGAGCATTAAATTGTCAGTTCCACATGCTGAAATGCCAGCAAAATACTATGGAACTTACTAAACAAAAATGATCTACCTTCCCTGACTATGTAGGAAATAAGGAATTACAGGAGCTTATGCATTCTGCAAGCCAAGTTTGCAAGCATACCCTGCAATGTGGGTTTGATGCCCTAGAAGCATCCTGAAGGGCAGCAGTCACAGGTTCTGTACTTAGAAGGTGTGCTTCGCTTAAGGAACAGACCTTGTCATACCATGTCAAATTAAAATTATTGGATGCACCACTGAACAAAGACAATCTGTTTGGCACCAAAGCAGAAGAGGTTTTGAAAAAGATGGAAGAAAAAGCCAAGTCTATGCAGACATTTAAAGACTTTTTGCAAGTCCAGCCTCCAAGATTCAGCAGGCATTGCCCCTCAAAACATTGATCCTTTCCGGCCCCCCTCAAAGCCACCACAGACTTGACTTAGGGGAAGCAGCCCCCCCAGACAGCAGTCTCAGGGTATGCAGAGATCTAGGAAATTGAGTACCTCCACTTCTAAAACAGGGAGTGCTAAGCCACCCCCTTATGGAAAGAATTCCAAATGACTTCTCAACTCCACCTCTCACCTCTGCCCATCTGCCTGTGCCCCTAGGAGGAAAACTTGCCTCCCTTGCAAAAAACTGGGCCTCCATCACCAATGATCAATGGGTCTTCAACATAGTCTCCCAAGGGTACAAGTGTTATTTCCACATGCTGTCAACCCCAAAAGGGTTCCCAGATCTTCCTCCAAATCAGTGGGCAGAGGCACAAAACCAAGTTCATTCCCTGCTCTCCATGAGGGCTATTCAGCCTATTCCTGCAGAACAGATAGGCCAAGGTTTCTATTCCAGACTTTTCCTGGTACCCAGAAAAGAGGGCACCTGGCGCCCAATCCTAGATCTATCCATTCTAAACACCTTCCTGGTGGTACCAAAATTCAAAATGCTCACCCTACAGCAGCTTCTCCCTATGCTGTCCAAAGATGCCTGGTTAGCCACCCTAGACCTAAAAGAGGCCTATTTGCACATCTCAATCAGAGACTTTTGCAGGAAATATCTATGTTTCAGGACAGGATCTATGCATTATCAGTTCTCTGCACTTCCCTTTGGCTTATCCACTGCTCCCAGAGTTTTCACAAAATCCCTGGCTCCAGCCATTGCCTTTTGCAGACAAAGAAATATTCAAATTTACCCCTACTTGGATGACTGCCTGATTCAGGCAGACAGTCAGGAAAAACTGTTGAAACACCTGACATTTGTAAAGCACCTCCTAACCTCACTGGGGTTGCACCATAAACGAAAATAAATCCAAACTAGTCCCCAGTCAAAAAATTGTATGCCTGGGAGCAAGTCTGGACACAGCATCCCAGATCGCATTCCTTACTCCAGAAAAACAAGCCTAACTGACAGGCTACTTCTCACCACCTGAACCCAGTTATCCATGAGAAAATCCTGCAAGCAATAGGGTTCATGAGCCTCCTGCATATTACTAATTCCATATGCCAGACTGCACATGAGGAAACTTCAGTAGTACTTAAAAAGCCTTTGGTGTCAACATTCTCAGGACCTGGAAACTATTATACCTGTGATACCTTGTCTAAGGAAAGATTTTCTGTGGTGGGCAGCTGCATGCACCCACAACAAGGGACTTCCCTTTTCACAACACCACAGTGATGTGGTACATCAACAGGCAGGGGGGAACCCACTCTTACCCCACTCTGCAGGCTAGCCATGACCCTTTGGAACACAGCCTCAGCCATGCATATTCACCTGCTAGCACAATTCCTGCCAGGCAACCAAAACTCTGTGGCAGACAACTTAAGCAGAAATCTCCTAGATCCACATGAGTGGCAATTAAACCACAACACCTTCAACCTTGTGACCCAGAAATGGGGTACCCCAAAGGTAGACCTGTTGCCTCCCCCAACAACCACCAGCTCAGCAAATTCTGCACCAGGGAACCTCACAGCACGGCCTAGAAAGTGGATGTCTATACTTCCAATGGGTAAATCTCTAAATCTATGCCTTTCCCCCTCTACCTCTACTTACAAGAGTATTCCTCAAAATAAGGGAGGAAGACCAAGGGCAATCCTGATTGCCCCAGACTGGCCACACCAACACTGGTACCCACTACTGTGCAGTTTGTCACCATTGCCTCCATGGCACCTCCCTCAGATTCTAACTCTCCTGACTCAGCAGGAGGGAGAGTTCTTGCATCCACAATTGCAGACCCTGAACCTGGCAGCCTGGATTATTCCTTGATTTCTCCTCCAGTGGCCAGCCTAAGCAAGCAGGTCCTGGATGTTATAAGTGAAGTCAGATGACCCAGTACTCGAAAATCCTATGCTGACAAGTGGAAAAGGTATTGTTCCTGGATCCAGACTAAAGGAGCTGACCCAGCACAGCCCTTCTTACCTCTCATCCTGGATTACCTAGCAGACAAACTCCACAGGTGCCTATCCTTCTCTTCCATTAAAATCCATGCATCTGCCGTCTCTGCACATTACAGCACTGAGCCTCCTTTCTTTTCACACCCTCTCATCAAGCAGTTCCTTAGAGGGGCTAACAACTTAAGGCCACCAAGATGAGCCTCTTCGCCTGCTTGGGACTTTAACTTTGTGTTGGAAAAGCTCACGCTAACCTCCCCCTTGAGCCTGCAGCTTCAGCAGAGTTAAAATTCCTCTCTTGGAAAACAGCCTTGCTTCTGGCCATCACTTCAGCTAGAAGAGTGTCTGAGCTACAAGCACTTATGGCTGTGGAACCCTTCATCATTTTTCATGCCGACAGGGTGTCCCTTAGGACTATCCCAACTTTCATGCCTAAAGTGGTGTCCAGTGTGGCTCTCAACCAATCTATTAATTTGCCCACCTTTTTTCCTAAACCTCAAAATAAGGGGGGGAAGGATCCTGCACTCTTTAGATGTGCACAGACAGCTCAGATTCTACCTGAATAGGACTAAGCTCTTTAGGAGATCTAACCAGTTACTAGTCAGCTTTGCACCAGGGGCAGAGGGCAAGGCCATTTCAAAACGAGCCATTTTCAAATGGATAGCACAATGTATCCATTTCTTTTAAAAACACTATGAGAAACCACCCCCACAGGAGGTCAGAACACATTCCACTAGGGCAACTTCAACCTCTGCAGCCTTTCTCAGAGGGGTCCCTACCAGGGACATCCTGGAAGCTGCAACATGGAGTTCTGTTAATACCTTCACCATACATTACCACCTGCCTATCTTTTCCAAATCCAGGGCAGGCTTTGCAGCTGCAGTCCTGCAGGGCATACCCGCAGCCCCAACTCTTCTTGACTGCCTCCACCCATTCTTCAGATTTGGGAATCAACCCAAGTTTGATGACTGCAACAGTAAAACAAAAAGAACATAGTACAGTTGTGTGCACGTACCATAAATGTAGATGTTCGAGTGTATTCACTGTTGCAGTCCTGGTTTCCCACCCTCCAGCTCCCTTTAATATCTCTCTCTCCGTCACTCTTTACAGGACTATTGGTATTTACTTTCTACTGGTGGTGTTACTCCACCATAACCTAGCTCCCTGTTTGGGGGCTCCTGACATATGGGACAAGAAAAACTGATGTAATGGCGTCAGCTACCTGTTTTTATACCACTGACGACCTGACTTCAGTCCTGGAGTGACAGCAACTGAAGCAGAAATACTAAGCCTCTGGTATTTCAGCTAATGATTGAGGGCTACCCCTGGCAGGATAACCCAAGTGTGATGACTGCAACAGTGAATACACTTGAACATCTACATTTATGGTAAGTGTACACAACTGTACTATGTTCTTCGTGTTTCACTGTTGCAGTCATCACACTTAGTCCCAAACCTAGATTTGCTTTTAGGAATAACAAGTCATTAAAACAAAAGTTATGTTATAAAACGTTTTGTGGGTAGAAGTACTAATGTAGTTAGATCAGCTCAGTTAGGCACCTTTCCTTGTAGGTATTGTTCAGCATGTGCCTATATCTGGTTTACTAGTTTTCTCTTGTGTCCAGTTACCCAACGCAGAATTGAGTTTAATTTCTTGACAGATTCTAAAACTAAGCATGTCGTTTACTATGCTCAGCGTGTTCTATGCAAAGCTTATTATATAGGTAAGATCAATCATAGTTTGAAAGAGAAGCGTCTAGAACACATTAGTTAAGTTGGGAACTTGATGAACCTAGTGCACTGGCTAAACATGTTATGTTAAATGGTTCTAGTCATGTATTTAGGTTTAGGTTTATGGTTATAGAGATTATTAATGAACAACTTAGGGGTGGGGACTTAACAAATAGGACTGAGTGTGCTGAATTACGGTGGATAGTATCATTGCGAGCTGATACTTACCCAGGAATGAATGGGAAAGTGTCTATCAAACCTGTTTTGAAAGGGTGTGGTTTATTTCATTGATAGCATTTTACAAGAGTTTTATGTTTTAAATTTTCTAATATATAAATTGATGACCGATACATTAACTCATTCACTCCAGAGCAGCTCAGGAAAAGCTGCCTGCTTAATTCCACCATAGGAACAACAGTGCAGCCTGAGCTCATTTTCAGAAAATCCATTTGTAATACTATACAGAAAACAAATGTTCATAACTCTTTAACTATAAGAGCTACACTAAAAATGTAAACGCGAAAGTTTTTCAGCAGACACCGACCTTTCCAACAGTGTAAATGTTGATAGTGCATATCAAAGTCATTATTAAATATTTGGCAAGGAATGCTGATATCGTGCATATTTTTTACCTTTTTGGAAAAGCAAAGCACAATATCTTGGTCTATGTACCATGCAGACCGATACAATTTGAATTTAATTTGTTGGTATGAATGTCAGCTTTAAAATTATACTTTAACCATAACTGTGTGACGCTCCTTTTATGAGATATTCACAGAAATATGATTAGTATATTATTTCTCATAATTGATAAATAAACATAGCATAATATCTCATCGCCTGTAACAGACAGAGCCTACATATCAGTGTAGAAGTTGTGCATCTGAATGTCAGCTTCAAAATGACGCATCGTTTGTGTGATTACCATGCTCCCTCGCAAAGATATGGGCATAATAATGAGAAGTATTGTAAATGTATAATTTTCATATTCGTACAAGACTAAACAAACAGTGATATCTGTACGTGTGTACAGTGCACAGACACAGTTCTTTTACCATGTTGTAAGGAGTAACACTGTCTTCAAAATGAGGTATTACTTCACACAATGCGGTGCTCCCTTGCAAAGTTATTTACCAAAATATGAAAAAAATCATAATTTCCATAACCTAAGTCCGAAACAAACTTTGATATCTGCCTATGAGTAAAACATACAGGTACCATTCTTTTACCATGTTAGAACTATAAATAATCTTTTCAAAATGAGGTATTACTTAGCACATTCAGATGCTCCCTTGCAAAGTTATTTACCAAAATATGAAAAAAAATCATAATTTTCATAACCCAAGTCCGAAACAAACTTTGATATCTGCACATGTGTCAAACATACAGGCACAATTATTTTACCATGTTAGAACCAGCAGTACTGTCTTCAAAATGAGATATTACTTGGCACATTCAGATGCTCCCTTGCAAAGTTATTTACCAAAATATGAAAAAAAAATCATAATTTCCATAACCATAAGTCTCAAACAAACTTTGATATCTGCACGTGTCAAACATACAGGCAAAATTATTTTACCATATTAGAACCAGCAATACTGTCTTCAAAATGAGATATTACTTGGCACATTCAGATGCTCCCTTGCAAAGTTATTTACCAAAATATGAAAAAAATCATAATTTCCATAACCGTAAGTCCCAAACAAACTTTGATAGCTGCCTATGAGTACAACATACAGGCACCATTCTTTTACCATGTTAGAACTATAAATAATCTTTGCAAAATGAGGTATTACTTAGCACATTCAGATGCTCCTTTGCAAAGTTATTTACCAAAATATGAAAAATCATAATTTCCATAACAGTTATTTGTCAAGCTCAGAGAAATTAATTTTACACAACACATTTCATAATAGTGTTTTACTTACTTTACTGGTCCGACTTGGTCATGGGTGTTTTCCATTCTTCTCACAATCATGCATGGCTCTCCTCACGCCATTGTGGAGGTTGGTCAAGAACAACGCAAAGCCCTCCTCAGTTAGGTGAATGCCATCCCTTCTGAACCGGTGAACATCTTCGGCAGTGATGCTGTTATGGCATAATGTCGATCCACCGACCCTGTGCATCAAGCCATGCATGAACGCATTCTGTAAATGTCTGAACAGCAGAAGACAGTCTTACCTTATCTGAAATAAAGCATGGGTGGACACTGACAAGGGTGCACAGCCAGGGCACATGTAAAGAGAAAAAGCAAGGTAAGGACCGCCGCTCCACTAATATGCCAAGGACAGGCATGAGGCTACAGATGTTGGCTATCTGTAGTGTCTCATAGCTGTGCTGGCTGCCTACTCAGACTGCTGATACCACTATGGTCTCATGACCACCTTCAGTGTCAGCAGTCTGCCTTACCTCTGCCTTTTCTCTTTACATGTGCCCATTCAGCAATGGACCTAAGGGATGAGTGACTGAAGTAACTCACTAATTGCTGTCCTGACCTTCATACATTTACTACTCTCACCTACATACGCTGACTACACCTGAAGGCAGGGAGACGGAGGTGGAGAGCTACATCAAGGCAACATGTCAAAAGACCAAGACTGACCCAGGCTGTGTCTTTCTGCAGGTTTTTGCATTACATCACAGTGGCACACCCAAGCCCATGCTTACCGAGGACAGTAGCACTATGAGACTGTGCTGTAGAGTCTCCAGGTTCCCAAGTGCGATCCCGGTGGATCACAAGATCCATGCTGGCTGAGTATGCCCCCTGTGATGCATCCAGCAACACAATATTCGGCGATGGGACAGCGTAAGGTTTTTGGCTGCTCCCTTTCCAGTGACTCCCAGAACAGCAGAAGACAGTCTTACCTTATCTGAAATAAGGCATGGGTGGACACTGACAGGGGTGCACAGCCAGGGCACATGTAAAGAGAAAAAGCAAGGTAAGGACCGCCGCTCCACTAATATGCCAAGGACAGGCATGGGTCTCCAGATGTTGGTTATCTGTAGTGTCCCATAGCTGTGCCGGCTGCCCACTCAGACTGCTGATACCACTATGGTCTCATGACCTCCTTCAGTGTCAGTAGTCTGCCTTACCTCTGCCTTTTCTCTTTACATGTGCCCATTCAGCAATGGACCTAAGGGATGAGGGACTGAAGTAACTCACTAATTGCTGTCCTGACCTTCATATATTTACTACTCTCACCTACATACGCTGACTACACCTGAAGGCAGGGAGACTGAGTGGAGAGCTACATCAAGGCAACATGTCAAAAGACCAAGACTGACCCAGGCTGTGTCTTTTTGCATGTTTTTGCATTACATCACAGTGGCACACCCAAGCCCATGCTTACCGAGGACAGCAGCACTATGGGACTGTGCTGTAGAGTCTCCAGGTTCCCAACTGCGATCCCGGTGGATCACAAGATCCATGCTGGCTGGGTATGCCCCCTGTGATGCACCCACCAATCTAAGAGCAGTTGGCAAAAAAAAGTGAAGAGGGACCTTCCTGGCATTGGTGCTGAAGGGCTTGGCTGCTAACTGACATGGGGGCACAGAAAGAGCACATGTACACTGAAAAAGCAGGTGAGGCACTCTGCTTTACCTCTGCCTTTTCCATTTACATGTGTCCTTTCTGCAATGGCCATTAGGAGTAGAAGGGAGGAGCTAATGTAAACCCTGTTGCCCTGACCTACATACACTGACTACACCTGAAGGGAGGGAGACTGAGTGGAGAGCTACATCAAGGCAACATGTCAAAAGACTGACGCAGGCTGTGTCTTTTTGCATGTGTCCTTTGCCAGAGGGAACCATTACATCACAGTGGCACACCCAAGGCCCACAGCACTATGGGAGAAATTTATGGCCATGGTACTCTCCAAAGCATTCAACATACAGGTTGACCTTGCAAGTCGGGCACCCCCATGATGGCTCAGCACGTTTACCCTTGCTGGCACAGTTTTTGCATCTTGATTTATGCCATTTCACTGGAAAGTGAAAGCCATGCTCAATTCGGCTCACAGCCTCTGGGACAGTAATCTCAGTGCATCTTTTCCTCTTTGTGTAACTGGCAAGTAGATGCAAGTCTATGTTCCTTCGGAACTGTAACTGTGTTGCCGGAATAATACGTCCAGAGCGTGACAGTTGCTGATGTCTGATACTTTCACGGAATATAATGAAAGCATTGACAATGGCCACATCCCATAAGAACCAGAACAAGTACAGACACCATTTGCGGGCCTTTCTGGCACTGGGATACTGTGTCCTCAGCTGATCTGCTCTGTCCACCCCATTCATGTAACTGTTGTACATGTTTACAACTGGTGGACATGGCACTGATGTCTTTCTTCCATCACGCTTTCTCCTGTATGTGCTGGAAACTGGCAAGGTTGGGTTACAGTTAGTTGACAGGAGGAATACTGGTTTGCTATCCTTCCATTCAGTAGCTAGCAGTGGTCCACTCTGCAATTGCTTGTAGTAGCCTCGAGCTGCTTTTCCAATGGCCTGTCTGTTGAATGTAAGAGGCCACCCTGACCTATTGGTGCGCATGGTTCCACAACAGTATAGATCATCTTTCAGCAATTGCTGTGCTAGTGGAACAGAGGTAAAGAAGTTATCAAAGTAAATGTGATGCTTCTTGCCAATCAGTCCCCTAGTTAAGTCAACAACAACTCTGTGTGCCAGCCCGACCTCTGTATTCTGCTCTGTTTTTCCAGTGTATACCTGGAATTCACATACATACCCATTAGTTGAGTCTGCCAACACCCACACCTTAATGCCATACCTCTCAGGCTTACCAGGCATAAACTGTCTAAATGTCAAGCGTCCACGGAAGCCAACCATGGCTTCGTCTACAGCCACCTCACGATGCACATTGTAACGTGTCCTGCATGCATGAAGTACTGCATCCAGTATTGACCATACATGATGTAGCTTGTCATGACCCACAGAACCCTGTGGTAGGCTCAGGCTGTTATCGTTGCAGTGGAAGTACTGCTGAATTTTTTCAAACCTATCTCTTGTTCATGTACTCTGCTATTGGGAAGCGACCGTATACATGGTGCGTTTCCTAGTACTGCCTCAATTCAGGAACATGTACAATAGACATGTATATTCTGACACCTAGAAATGTGCGTATGTCTCCTGGGCAAACAGGACTCCACCGCGTATCAACCTTGCCTGCTGCAGCCTGCCTCTGTGCAGCATAGCGATTTGTTTCATTAGCAATTCGGGTGTATAGCTCCTCTGGGAACATCAAATTCAGGAAGTCCATCTCTGCGCTATCTGAGCCCAAGTGATCTATTGGTCCTACTGGCCCCACAAATTCCTCAATGTGTAAAGTTTGGAGGTGTTTTTCCCACGTGATCTTAAGTGGTGGGCATGCTCAGCGTACCTGACTGGGTCGCAAGGAACAGTTGGAAATGGAAAGGGCTGAAGGGTTGAGAGATGACGCTCTCTCAATGCCAGTAGCAACTGTACTGCTTGCAGTTGGTAGTGAACTGTTGACACATGTTCCCTGCTGAGACATACCCATATCTGTCTCTGACAAGGAGCTACTTGGACTCATATCTAGAGGATTATCTCCATCACAATCACCGTACTGTGGACTACTTCCCACATCATGCACAGTCGAAGGCACATCCACACCCTTATCAGCACTTGCAGTGCCATGCACTGTGGAGGACTGCATAGTTGTGTCAGTCAGACCAGGTGCTTTCGTGAACACAGATAAAGGCATGTCATCGTCTGCGTCATACTCTGAATGCCCTTGGTGGCCATTGTGTCTGGCCAACTTGTGTGTGGGCACCTTCCTTAGGTGTGCAAGTGGCACCTCATCCTCACTGTCTTGGTCACGGTCATAATTACTGGTCATGTCTGCTTTGGCAACTGGTAGTGGTCTTTCAGGAATGGCGGGCACAGGAGCATCATCCATATCACAGGCAATGGCCTTTTCACGCAGACGTGCGAGTGGAATATCATCATCGGAGTCATAATCATCATCCTCACTCTGGTTGGCATTATGTGGTACATCAAGGTGCATGCCATTGTCTGAACCACTGCTACAACCATCACTCAGTTTCCTCACCCAACAGGTAAATGTTGCTTGCTTTCTCCTCAACAGATGGCATCTTTGGTGGTGGCTGTGTTGCTTTACACTTGAAATCACACCTGAAAAACACAATGCAATATAACATTATGATGTAATATACCTGCACAGAAGCACGTGAAAAGCAATGCACTTATTTATATATATATATATATATATATATATATATATATATATATATATATATATATATATATATATACATACATACACACACATCTATATATTTATATCTACATCTATATATATATCTACATACACATATAAATCTGTGTGTGTGTATGTGCATATATACACACACACACACACACACACACACACATATATATATATATATATATATATATATATATATATATATATATATATACACATATACATGTATGTCCCCAGCTACTTTACACCGTGGGTAACTCGCAAAACAGATATGCAAATAGTCTAACAGGTGAAATATGCCTCTGGTATCTCACCCACAAAAGGAGGTATCAATATATTTAATGCTAAATAAAAGAGCAAGACTATAATCAGTAACTCAACACAATGACTTCATAGTTCAAAAGCACAGGAAATATTTTACCACAGCAGTGCAGAATAGTCGCAAAGAAATACAACATATGAGTTTGGATATTGTCATTGCCTTAAAGTTAAAAACAATTTATAATTTTCTGTCAAATGAGAGGATGCAAGGCAGTCAATAATAATATATATATTCAAATTATTCATGCAGTACACCACAAATCCTCTTATTCTAGCCACTTTCTCATGAAAAAAACAGACATTGAAGATGTAATGCATACATTTTTCCTCTTAGACTGCTCACATTTCTTGAAATTGTATACATGACATGAATGAAAGTAGTGTGGAGGGGTGGGGGTGTATTGCAATCACTGCAAGTGGAGAAAGAGCCAAATGTGAGTTGTGCATTCATCAATGTGATAACGACTTCTACTTATGTGAATAACAGTGACAACTGCTGACAGTTTTACCTGAAAAGTGACAATGACTCAGTACTATATTGTAACTCCACTGTGCTAATGACTTGCAAAGTTATGCATGGCCAGACACAGGTGATAATTGCTGGCATTCATTGTATTTCCTTCTGCAGGTGTTATGCAACAGTCATAATCTGTTATAAGGCCATAGTCACTCAAATAGTATAACAGTTACATATTACTGAGCCCTTCCTCCCACCTAAATTCCACACATGACTGACAAAGCCAGGAGAAATTCATAAAAATAATGTAGCTCCATGCTGTCAGTAGTCGCTCTGTAATAACCTTTTCTCACTTGGGCAACTACTCACTATAATCATATTAATAATAATAATAAGACAAGCCGAAATAAACTAGATAGCTTGTCTTCTGCCATAGTTTTACATAATTGCACACATTATTTACATCTAATTTCTATACCAGAATGCTAAATTCAAAGCTAAAATTGAAACAGCTGGCAACAACTATTGAGACACTCCATTTCTATTACTGAACCAAAGGTTACCAAGTCGTTCAGTGCTTCGAAGGTAAAGAACAGGATTTTCAACTACAAAATCAGCTACCAATGGATTGCTCTAGATTACCACAAATATATATACACACACACACACACACACACACACACACACACACACACACACACACACACACACACACACACACACAAAAAAAACAGCAGGGGTTTAGGAGGATAGCTAGTTGATGAATAATACCTCACTCATGAAACTACTAATCTCAAATAGAATACTACAAACACAAGTGATTGTCTTCTTATTTTACATTATACTATTTACTCAATGGTGTATCCGATGTCTTATATGCTAGTATATTACACTATAAATACATTTCTGTGCTGTATTCTAAGTAATGTAACCGTATAAAATTGTCACACTTAATTTCTATGCTTCCCCGGTAACCCATCAAGTTGTTTGCATTGTGTATGCACAAGCACCAAAAAGCACAAACTATTTTGCCCAGCGGTCACTTCAGCAGTCAGACCATGTATCAACAAGCACTTCCCTGAAATACAATGAATTATTTCCCTAAGTAACATTACTATGTCCTGGTATACATGCACCTCAATAAAATGTTTCCCCCGAAAAACAGTACAGTAACATTTCATAGTATGTGACACCACCAGCGTGAACACTTCACCTAAGCAACGCCTTCAGTAGAATGTTGAGGTATGCACAATCACCAAAATTAAACACTTCCCCAAACTAAACACGTGTAACATTTCCTAGTATGTACAAGCACCAAAATGAAGCATTCACCCAGTCAAGCCCTTCAATATAATGTATGCACAGTCACCAGAATGAAAGATTTCCCAAAAACAACCATTCAGTAAAATTTCCTGGTATGTACAAGCACCAACAGGAAAAAAATCAGAAATAAAAACCCAATGCGCAGGTGGGAAATTGCATCAGAATATCTGTTGAGTAGCCATTCCTTATATTCGGGGTACAGGTATAATATAAGACAAAGTAATTGCTGTTTTGTTTAACCAATTACAACAGCGGCAACTAATTGCCGTTTTGTTTAACCAATTACAACAGAGGCCCACTCAAAAGCCTTAAATGTGTACTGGATCAACAATATTATTAAAAGTATTACTAACTAAAGTTTGAGTAAACAGCAGCAGTCATTCATATGTTGTAAGTCTATGGAATCCAGTATGAAAAGATGATATCTTCCGTTTCAACTAAAGGTCTTCAACAAGGCAGGACTTATTGTTTCTACTGACTTTCAGAAACAGATATTCAGTTTGCTAGTGCCTCCCAGAACTTTACAAACATTAATGTGACTGAAATATGCATTTATGTAAGCAGTTTCATGGGTGACTTTGTCAGATTCAGCATTATTCCCAGAGAATGGAATAACTTACTCCCTCATTACTCTAGGTACTGATTAGACATGATAGCCAGAAATCAGTAATCTAGACATGGAGGTACTCCAGTGAACTGCTACTATTGATGTGCATTTGGCAAAACATGTTGGAGGATGAGGCCAGGCCAAACAGAAGTTCAGAACTCAAAGTTACTAGCTGTGACTCAAGTCCACAAACCTAGATTCCTTTGAAAATCTGATATGGAGGTAGGCATCTTACATGCTGAGAAAGCATATACAGTCTCCTTCAGCTGTACAGGGAACTGCACCAAGGCTACGTGAAAAGGTTCTTCATGGATGAATATATTTAGGCTGTTTAGATCCAAAACTGGTCTAAGGCAATGTGTCTTTTTGGCACACAAAAAGAACCCAGTGTGATATCCACACACTTTCTGGATTGGTGGTACCTTCTAGATGGCTCTTTTGTTTAGGGGGATTATGGCCCCCTTTGTTTACTGCAATCTTCTGACAGGGTGGGATAGCCAGCAGCAGGATGGAGAACAGGGAAATGGTATTCATGACAAATGGAATTTTGGAACCCAAGGAAATCACTGTCCTGATAATATTAATCTTTGATTATAGGTCACCATGCACAGAGATGGAGGGATAGATGACTGATGTCTTCCACAGGGGGCAGAGCTGGGCATGGCCTCAGAGCAGATGACCACCTGCTAGAGCTTTGTAGTCATTACCCATGCCTGAAAAACATTTTAATGGGGCCTCTTTTGCATCCTGAAGAAGAGACATTGTGGTGTTTGCAACATGATGGCAACAGCCACGAGTGTTATCTCCGTAATTTCCAAATGGGCATTAACTTCAGGGTCAAATAATTTCAGTACATGAAAAGGGACATTTAAAAAATGTCATCTTGACACATTGGCATCCTTGGCAGAATTTGCTAGCTGGGGCCACACACCCTGGAGAATCTCTTTGCTGGATCATGGAGCTTGGCTTATGAGAGCAGCTGCTGAAACCAAAGTTTCCAGTTTGGAAGTCTCATGACATGGGATATATTCTTGAGGACAAAGGCTACATTATTCTTGTTCTCCTATATGAAGTTGATGGCTACTTTGAAAATATCCACCAATAGTGGAACAACTCAGATAGACCGTTAGGTTATCCTGAAGGTCTTCTGCAACATCCACTGTGGGATGGATACAGGCTCAATGGACCAGTCCCCCCTGTCAGACACATCATCTCTAGGTGTTTCCAAAACCCAGGGTAATTGGAAGACACAAGTGAATCGCATCCTTATCATCCAAGGAAGATGTGGGCTGTTTGATGGGCAATTCCACATGCTTCCTCTGGTGTAAAGCCTTCCAGAGAAACCCGTAGAGGGTGATTCCAAAGGTGCTGAAGTCCTTCACTTCTCAGCTGGAAAGGCCCTAGAGGGCTACTGAAAGACCTCTATTTTCCTGCACATCAGTTTACAGGGACTTTAGCTCAGTAGAAGGCCTGTCTGGTGCTGAAGGTAATGCTGGTATTGATTCTGAGTAAAAGATTTGGGGTCATTAGAGCTACAGTACTTGTTGGCTATGGAGACCAGCACCATAAACACCACTGGCCTTAAGGTGGCCTGGCTTGAGACCTGAAGCACTGAGGTCAACAGTCCCATCAGTGCTGAAAAGGCAGGTAATAACATCAGAACTGAGGTCTTCATTTCAAACATTGATTCTAAAGACACCGTTGACACTGAGAGGTTAAGCCTCAGACTCACCAATGCCAATTGCAGGATCAGTATCAAGGGATCAGCTGCTGATAACAGCTGCAACATTTACTTTGACATTATGCATTTCAACACTGGCAATCTGATGGAACACCAGAAACCCTGTCTGAGGCTTGAAAAAGTTACTGTGAACTTGTCATAATCAGACTCAAAGACTGTAGGGTGCACCCCTGCCTTGGCATTAAAGTTTTGGCATCAAGGGTTTTGAATCTACTGTAATGACCACTTTTGTGTATGGGCCTGAATCATACAAAGCAGTGCAAACTGGAGATTTTGATTCATCTAGGTAGGGAAGTATTTTTGATATTTTCCTGAAACAGTTTAACAGAAAACTTTTAGAAGCTATCTCAGGTGCTGAAGAGAAGATACTAGGCCTCTTAGGAATTTTATGTATCATAATAGAATACTATGCTAACAAACAAAAGGGCCGTTTTTAAGCCTAGTGAAGTTCCCTAAAGTAAAATTTAATAGGTAATGGTTCCAAAATGTTTTGTAGAGGGTGTATATTCTTCGGTTGACAAAAAATGACCAGCTTAATTTTAAACATTTCAGTAGTGGGGTCCTTTTAAATGTCTTGCTTATAAATAAGAATTCAGAAATATATAATATTTAGGCAGAATAATGGACATATTAGTAATAAATCTGAAACTCAGATGAAAAATTATTTCATACGTATTATCAGAAACAAAAACTCATAAAAATAATGGAGGTCTATAAAAAATGCAAGCCGTTCTAATCACAAAAAAATGGTTATACAGCCAATAGAAAACCAGCAACAACAAGAAATAAATAAGGTACTCTTCCAGGTTATTAGAGCCCTGCAAGAAAGAGTCAGAGCATTGACTGAAAATATATACCTGCAAAAAAGCCAGAGGACTCTGTCTCTGAAGAGAGAATCAATAGTAAAGTTGGAACACATAAATGTTTATGACAATGAAAATAAAAAGACAAAGGTATTAAAAGGTTGGTGGATAACCTTGGCTAACAAAAGGGCTATCAAAGTAAAACAGAGAACAAAATTATTGGTGTTCCAAAAGACATCTGAAATAATAACTGTTCAAACGTTATTGCAGAGCAACAAAACTAACACAGGTACACAATACATGCTCAGTAAAGCAGTAAAGTACA
Source organism: Protopterus annectens (assembly GCF_019279795.1). NCBI lineage: Eukaryota > Metazoa > Chordata > Ceratodontiformes > Protopteridae > Protopterus > Protopterus annectens. Next base: position 376,026,933 of record NC_056747.1, on the reverse strand, counting down.
TAGAGTGCAGCAAGCAATACTACAGCTTTGTTGGTGCAGAGAAGTATGGGGGGTAGTACCACAGCTGATAAGGGATGGTAACTTATGTTTTGATGCATACAGAGAATTAAAAGCATCTATTTGCAAGAGGAAGTCATTTCTGGAGCAAGCAAGCAAACTTTGGCTAGAAGCTATAAAACTGTGTAGCCTTTTAGTAAAAATGAATGTTTTCTAAATCAGAAATTCCCATCTGTTATATAATATAAAGAATACTCAGTTATCTTCTTTAGCCCACAGACTGACTTCATATAAAATGCTGCCCATCAAGATCCCCCTATCTTGTCAGTTTTAAAACTGATTGGCACACAGCAATGGTGATTATTTTTAAATGTAGAAAACACATTGCAAATAAACTTACATGCATACTCACATGCCCATAGTATATCTCCAAATGTGAAAGGACCTGTGCAGAATTCAATCATATGTATGACTCTGATTGGGGCAACTCGTTAAAGTCCATCAATAATATTAGATATGGATCCCATATTCATACTCTCTTCTGCCAACGTTTCAAGATGAAAGTGGTAATATTCTAACTGTCCCTAATTGTCTCCAGTTTTGTTGACAGCTGGGCATATCACAGATATAACATCTCACTATATCCAATACCTTGTCATCTCCAAATATGCAACTACACCTTCCACAATCAAATCACAGGTGATTCATGTTATAAATCAGAACATGCAGTAATATTGCTTTCCAACTGGCCAAAGTTACAGATGAAGGGGGGTTCTAAGTACACATTTCTTGGTGTGGGTAATTTATTTGCACACAATACAGTTTACAAAACACAACATTAGATATAGAACCCCTTACAATTTCAGAGAAATGTTTCCTCTATCAGAGAGAAAGGACGGCTGTGCAGTCACAAAAATTGTGCCAGAACATACATATTTTCAGAATGCATCCTCAACAAAGGTAGACCCCCTTCACAAGAAAATAAAATACAGAGAAGAATTATCACCAAATACTAAAGTACATTAACTCCTAACTCTGCAACTAGCAGCTAGGCAGGACACAATCTTTTCATATGTTTGACATCAACACAAATACTTGCTTTCAAGCCTGACCCGGGATCTGTTCAGAGACGTATGTTATGCAAGTAGAAATTACAGGAATCATACCACCAGTGGGGAAATCAAATTTACAAGCACTTAGAGAGTTGTGTGCCATACAGATAAGCAAAAAAAAAAATAAATAAATAAAAGAGTAGGTGCAAAGCAACAGATAGGAATACTTTCAGTCCTACAAGCTTAGAACGCTGATAAAATAACAGGATTGGAGTTAGCAGTACTTTTATGAAAGGTATAGATTTGGAAATTATTATAATGCAAAATATATGAGGCAGAAATCAAGACATTCAGCATGAATATGTACAGTTGAGAGGTTATCTGTGATCAACATTTATACGAGCGAAACCTGAACAACACAAACGGATACTTCACAACTTGCCCTACAAACTCGCTAACATTCAGCGATCATGTGACGGATAAGACAAGCAAGTAAAAAAATAAACGCGTGAAAGAACATTGTAAAAAAAGGATTTTCGTATTTTGCAAATGATTGTTTGGCATCACTTTTCAGCCGTAAGTATTACTGCAAAACATTAAATGCATGACACATTTCATAGCGACAAACTGTTCCTTAGAAACCCTACTTTACATTACACTAAAAAAACAATAAACACATCGTACAAGCAAGAGCCATGGAGGCTATAGTAGCAACATACCTGAAATTATGAGGAATAGTCCCTCAACAAAACAAATGCTCCCAGCAACATGAGAGAGACTAATAGTTCCCTCAGTGGCATGACCTCCGTCATTTTTTATTGCAGGCATAGCATTAGCAGGAGTTGTAAGAAACTTTAGGCAACCTAATTGGAATGGGTGTTTTCAGGGCATAAGCAAGAAAACCATGCTACAGCACCAGGGCCTTATCTTACCTTATGTACGAGAGATGAAATGGTCTTTAGGAGAGGCTTGCAGTTTGTTTATACACACAGATCTCCAGTGCAGGTCTTTCTTCCGAGAGCCGTAACTGCAGCAAAACTACCCGGGTTCGTTAAGTAATCAGCAGGATAACGAGAGGGATCCAGCAGTAATTCCTGCAAAAGCAAGAAAAAGAAAGGGAACTTTTACTGCTGGAACTCCTATTTATTGGGAAAGAAAGAAAGAAAGGATTTTACGTCAGGGGGTGGAGGAGTTAACAAATCAAATCCTGCCTTCCTCCAAGGTAGGTTTGTTGCCATCTATTCCATGTGAAATCATTTCATCTTTAACACTTAGTTACAGAAATTAGAACAGAATTCATAACTGACATTCTAAGCCAAATGCGTACATTACATGCTCTTTCTTTACATTTACATTTAATTATACAGAAATGTAATTTGTGAAGAATAGATTCCCTTATCTGATCAGGAGCAAGGACCTTATTACATTTGAACAACTGTCCTTGTATACACATGTTATCTCTTTATGGATTGTACAATTGAATACATTTATGAAATGAAAGCATA
>NC_056747.1:376014379-376016879 GCF_019279795.1 Protopterus annectens | reverse complement strand
TCAAGCACTAATCTTTAGTCTTCCCACAGTTCCTCTGGTGTTCTACAAATGCATGACAGTGGTAGCAGCTTTGCTTAGGTTGGAGAATTCTCTCTTTTCATACTTGGATGACTGATGCCTCATGGCAGGTTTCTGTCTTGTCCCAGGTTCTTCATGAGGATTTCTCAATGCACTTTTTCATTCCGGTGGTCTATTACATCTTACCCAGTTAATTTTCCTGTTCATCTTACCTGCAGTTGTCAGATACATTTCTTGTTGGCTGATGTCAGATCATGTTTCTTTAGAACATCAGTTTGTTTTTCCCCAAGCCCATGGAAATGAAGCCATGGACACCTCCTGTGGTGGAGGGACATTATGAAGTGAAGAATGCTGTGGTTGCATGGTCCCGTTCAAAGGCCCATCTACACATCAGTGTTTTTGAGATGAGAGCAGTCCTGCTATGTTACAAGCATTTGTGGACTGCCTCTATCCAGACTGACAACATTGGTAGTGTTTTAGTATGTTAATTGAGAACCCAATCCTTTCCCTTGTGTTAAGAGACTATTGGGCTGTATCTGTGGGCAAGGTCCTTGCAATACTTTATATTTATTTATTTTTTTATTTGGTTTTAAAACAATAGATTAGATAAATCAATTATAAAACAAACTAATAATTATTAACGTAGGTCCACAGCTGATCAGTACATCAGTTATACATAACAATTAATATTTTTCAAGGAGTTCTTTAAGTTTACACCAAGATTTATATGAATGTGTAATATTAGAAGTTCTCATCTTTATATCATGCAGTTCACTACTGCAAACAGTTTTTCCCATACTAATAAATTCAAGACTAGAGGGGATAACTTTACTTTTCCAATTTTTAATTGTTACTTTTCTGGCTATAGCAAGAATAGACCATAGAAGAGGCAGTTGGGTTTTTGAATTATCTCCGGAATGGGAACATTAAATAAAGCTAAAGATTTAAAATAGAGCTTAAAAGAAGTTACTAATTTCTTTCCATAAAGGAAAGATAACTTCACATTCATGTACTATATGCATCCAGTCAGCTATTATTTCAGAATCGCATATCCAGCATTTAATTCTATTTGATTTTTACATAATTATTATTTTGTAAGGAGTGACAAACGTTCTGTGCAGTAATTTCCATGAGAATATTTTCCAATATAATGAAGATATGGTTTTATCTGTAGATTTTAATATTATTTTCTTGTATTCTTAAGAGAACTTTTCATTATTAATTTTTGAGGAATAGTTCCAATAGGAATTGTCTAAATATGTGAATCTAACTTAAGAATTTTTATAAATTTGTGACAAATATGATTTATTTTTCATTACATTACTTTTGATGTTTATTAAGAATTCCAAGTAATTTGGGAAAATGATTTCTTTTCTGGGTTAAGCGTCTTGTTTATCTCTGTGTTCATAAAGTCTCAGTATTTTTAAAATTAACCAGTTTGCAGAATCTTGATTGTATTGGACCTTAAATATTCAACAGTATATACATATCAGTACCATTTAAGAATTGATGACAGTTACTTTTATCATTTCAATACTAGCATTTTGTTTAAGTTATGAGTTTCTAAGTAGTCATTTATATATGCAATTGGAATAATAGAAAATATTAAGTCTTTAATACAATGGTGAGAATATGTGAACTCTTGAAAGAGGAAATTAAGTTATTTAAATAGGGAATTTGACTAGCGGGTGTAATTCCATTTATGTAAAAATATTTTAATTACTGGATAAAACCAATAGGTACTAATTGTTTCTGACTGGTTGTGATATATTTTATTTGCTAATAACGTTTCTTGAGGTATTTGTTTCCATTCATAAGATGAATTTATCCAGAGCACTATAACTTTTACAGTTGTTGAAGTAGAATACAATTGAATATCAGGGAATCATATTCCACCATTATCCCAACCTTTTCTGTGCCAGTTAAAGGAAACTGTTGGTTTATTAGGATGCCCAAAAAATTTAAGAAGAATATTTATCATCAGTTTTTTTTGGTGGACGTAGTACTATTGATATAGATTGTAAGACAAACAGTATTTTAGGGAGAATTTCCATCTTAATAAGCATTAATCTTTCTTCCATGGTTAAAAAAAATGTGTTCCAATTTGTGACTAAACTTGAAATTTTGTCAACAACCTGTTGAAAGTTTGCTTGCATCATTTCTTTGCTATTAGACATAATGGTTATACCAAGCTAATTCATTTGATTGTTATTCCAGTTGAAGTTAGAATATTTTTGTATGAGTTTTTTAATTTTTGTTTATTTATTAAGTAATTGTTTTATTATGATTAAATTTTAAATTTGAGATTTCTTCAAACTGACTCATTGAACTAATTATATGGTTTAATGAATTTTCTGTACGTCCTTTTAGTAAAATATCATCAGCAAAGAGCTGAATCTTTAATTCAAAATCTTCTTATTTTATTGCCATTAATGTTCTTATTGATCTAAAAATATTAGCAAAGGGTTCTATAGCTAATGCA